>NC_026152.1:21113236-21121508 GCF_000512975.1 Sesamum indicum
GCAGGAAACAACCTTGTTAACACACTCCACATTTTCCTTAGGAAAAACCAACGTAGAATACTTGATTATTGCTTACATAATTGTATTAAGATTGTCAGTCAGAGATTCCTACTATAACCAGCTGGTTGAATCATGTATCATTACTACAAGTATGTCCGAATTCAAAATCCTTTCTCTGAAAATAACCAACATTTTTACACATTACTAAGCACAAGAATGCCATCATCTCTTTCTCGAGCCCCCCTACCTTAACAACCCTCCCCCTATCTGTCTCATTCTGATTCCCTTCCTCTACATTTCATACATAGAAATTAGAGAACTAGTCATTTTTCACTCTCTTCATTTTTAACCGGTTATTTTGGAGCCCAAAAGGGTAAAACACGGACAATAATAACCAAAATACTTCTTTCTCATCATTCTGTTTGCAGAAGAAAAAAGGTAAAAACAAAACAAAGTATGCTTTCCCCTTCTCAGGTTTTCTCCTCCCATCTCTTCTGAGTGTGTGAAAACTCTCCTTTTCAGCAAGACTCCCACCTTTATCTCTCTGTGCCTGTGAGAGCAACTCCATTTTTTGCAACTTTTGTCCTGAGGTTTCGGAAATAGGCAACGAAAAATGGCTAAACGGGTCGCATTCTGTAAAGCCAACTCTGTTTTTTCTGGGGGACAAAAAATCCCTCTTTAACTGTCCAGGTAAGAAATGGGATGTTCTATAGCTTAAAATCACTTGTAAAAAGGTCGTGTTTTTCTCCATTAAAGTTGAAGCGAAAATTTGAATCTTTTCATAACCCCAGCACTTTTCAGCTCTACATGTCTCCAAGAAACCACCTTTCTCTATGTTCTAGACCTTTTTAGAGCAGAAACAAACATCTATCTCGTTTAGGAGAGTAAAAGGAAACATGGGTTGTGTTGCTTCAAGATTAGAACAAGAAGAAGAAGTGGTTTCCATATGTAGAGAAAGGAAAAACCAACTCAAATTAGCCGTGGAGAGAAGATATGCTCTTGCAGATGCACATTACAGATATTGTCAATCCTTGTTTGGAGTCTCAGCAGCCATAAATCTCTTCGTTGCTCGCCATTCTTCACCCCCTTCACCATTTTACATAACATTTCCACCACCTTCTCCCCCAAAGGAAAATGTGGTTTCAAACCCTTTATTTCTTCAGCAAACGCCGTCTGAACCAACTAAAGAAGCCATTGCTTGTGAGCCATGCAGTCCTTCTACAAGTTCAATCTCTTCCGAGGAAGAGTGTGAGGAGAAGAATGAGAACGAGAAAGAAGAAGAACAAGTTTGTGGATATTTCTACATGGATATGCCTCAGGCAATGCCCTCACCCCAGAGGGACTTTGGGTGGGATTTCTTTAACCCTTTCAATAGCGTGACAAGGCCAGAAATAATTAATACTTATAATAGGCTTTCTGAGGAGGATTTAAGGGTTGTGAGGGAGCAAGAAGGAATCCCAGAGCTTGAAGATGAAGAAGGGGAAGGAGGATTGGAGGAAGAGAGAAATGCTGTGGTGAAAAAAGAAGCACTTATTGAAGAGGAGAAGCAGCATGGGGTTGAAGTTGTTAATGCAGTGGAGAGTGGTAACGTGAGCCAGGGGGAGCAGCAAGTAGAGAAGGGGCTGACTGTTATTGATACACCAGTTAGAGGGAGAGAACTGTTGGAGGCTTTAAAAGACATTGAAGACCATTTTATCAGGGCTTATGATTCTGGAAAGGATGTTTCCAGGATGCTAGAGTGCAACAGGGTGCATGTACAGTCTAATCTGGAGGAAATAAAAGGTCAACTTTCTTCACAATCAGGGTTTTAGCTTCTTTCCTGTTAACCCTAATAGTTACTGTGATAATTATTACCTCTGCTCACCACCTCCTGAGATTTTTATGCTGGAGATGTAGCATAATGTATTAAAATAAAAAATCAGAATGTAAAGTTGGTTGTTTTGTGCTCTCAATCTCATACTCTTGTTAGTTTATTTTCTCAATCACTATGTGCTTTATTTCCGGTCCTTTTTATCTGTAGTATGCTCTCACTCTCATTGCCCGATAGTTTCCTGGACAGAATTCTGCATCACATCACATGAAACTCTGTTCGAACAGCAGTTTTCACAATATTCTTTAAATTGTTCAAGGGCACTTGGATGATGAAGTAAAGGGCATGAGATTCATTTGCATATTGTCACAAAGCTCCATTTCTATGTGGCTGAATACTCCTTCTCGAGTTAATTGGTAATTTCGAATTTTGTTGGTCGCAATCTTTATCTGCTTCCAGCTAGAAATTCACATTTCAGCTAACCTCTCTTGTTCCCCTTTCCATTCCAGAAGGCTTCGGTGGAATCTCCAATCTAATGTTTAAGAGAAAGTTTCATGTATCTATTTACATGATTTCCTGTATTCCCACTGCTTACACTCCATTCTTTTATAATGCCTCCTGCAAGATTTTCCTTTCCTCTTTCCTCTCTTAACCAAAATTCAGTGTCATACATTCCTTGAGATTTTCTTTGTGCATTTTTCTTTCCTTGAACTCTATAAATGTTTAATTGGTAATTCTGGGAGGCATGGCTTGTATTCATGGCTGGTGACAACAGCCTATAGCTGCATTCATGATGATCTGGTCCTTTTCTGTTTCAGATGTGAAAATAAGTTAAGCTGTTGCAGTAATCAAATCACCCGTATGCAGATATCCTCTCGTAGAGACAAGTTGAGTTTAAAAATGGCCTTATCTTCATTTCTTCCAATCATTCTCATTCAAGAAGACAAAACAAACTCATGATGTGCCATCTCTACTCTAGCACCATAGTTGGCTTTCTCAAGTTCTCTGTGCTTGATAATTTATATAGGGATTGTTGTGGCTTTCTCCATCTAACATTTTAATGTAAATCTGGTTTATTTTGTTTGGAAACTTCTCCTCCTAATGGCATTTTAATTTTCATCATTTCCATGATGATTTAGTTTGTAAACTATGTGGATGCAGAAAGCTCAACAAAATTGATCCAAGCAATCACATGGCGGTCTACTTCCCGTTCATCATCATGTAAGAGTTTGGTAGCAACTGGTCCTAAAAGCTCTTCCACATGGAAAGAATTTAACAACGATTTGTTTGATGATTATGGAGGAATGGCTTCCGGAAGCCACTCGTTAACGTTGGGAAGGCTGTATGCCTGGGAAAAGAAACTCTACGAAGAAGTCAAGGTATTCGCTATTTCCCACACACTGCTGGTTTTTTCTTCAGTTGACATGTTTCTTCTCTAACAATCCCTTTTGATGCAAATTGAAACCCTTGAAATAGATGCAGTATGAGAAGCTGACAACTAACTAAACCATTTTCTGTAATCTGTCTTGGTTATATACTGCATCCACTTATAAAAAAATCTTAATGGCTTTCGAAATAATTTGTGTGCCTCATGATTGGTTTTGATCTTGGAATCACTTAATACAGCATAAGTATCAAAACCATCTCAAAAAATAAAAAATAAAAATAAAGACTTGTCCTTAATTGTCCTGACTATTTTCTTGTCTTGTCCAGGACGGAGATAGCATCCGAAGAATTTATGAAAGGAAATGCAATCACCTCAGAAATCAAGATGTTAGAGGAGACGAAGGACTCTCAGTGGACAAAACAAGAGCAGCGGTCAAAGATCTGTACAGCAGGATTCTTGTGGCAATTCGCAGTGCTGAAACAATTTCAAACCAAATTGATAAATTGAGAGATGAAGAACTAGAGCCGCAAATAAGGGAATTACTTCAAGGGTAAAATTATGTCACTCCTAAATAAGAAAAAGAAATAACAAAGAATAAGAAGAAAATAATATATGATGTTGCAGTTGACTTTCTTTCTGTTTGATGCAGTATGATGGGAACCTGGAAAATTATGTCGGAGTCTCATGAAATCCAGAACAAGATTATATTTGAAGTGAAAACTTTTACCTGCCCATCTTACGGAAAATTCTGCAATGAATCTCACCAGCTTGCAACACTACAGCTGGAAACAGAGCTTGTGAACTGGCGTGCGTGTTTCATAGAGTACATTGCAGCTCAAAAGGGTTATATTGACGCCCTTCATGGATGGCTGTCAAAATTTGTTGCACCTGAAGTTGAATTTTACTCCAGGGGCAGGAATTCTGCTCCCCCATCTCAATCAAATGGCCCTCCACTTCTCAAAGTCTGCCATGATTGGTTGGATTCCATGAACAAGTTACCAGATAAGGCAGTTTCATTCGCAATAAAGAGCTGCGCAAAGGATGTTAGAGCTTTATGGCTTCAGCAAGGAGTGGAACAACAACAAAAGAGGAAAGTTGACAGTCTTTCCAAAGAACTAGATAAAAAGATAATAGCCTTCCAGAAAGCTGATAACAGGATCTCTGAGTTCAGGCTGACAGAAAAAAATGCAGCGCTGGAGTTGGATCATCAGGCTCAATCTTTGGTGGAGCGCAAGGACATGCTGGAAAATTTCCGAAAAAGGGTTGATTTTGAGAAGGAGAAACACCACAACTGCATGCAAGAAACTGAGAGGATCACCTTAAATGGTTTCCAGGCAGGGTTTTGCAGGGTATTCGAGTCTATGACAGAATTCTCGCGGGCAGCTCTGAAAATGTATAATGATCTCAGCACTATTCAGAATGCTGAAGAAGTTGGGAAACCACCATCTTGTATAGAGGGTTCACAAGTTGAAGAAAATTTTAGAAGATGACATAAAAAGTCCTTAGGTAGGTGTTCATCTTTTAGGATCTGAGTTTTTAAAATGTTCATGCATTAGATTGTGTCGAAGCAACTCGCTGAGACATTGTTTGTTTATGGATCTTTTCTGTCAGTAGCAGATGCTTGCATTTGCCCATATCTTTGCTTCTCCAAGTGGCTTCCTGTTATAAAATCTTCTCTCAACATCAAAGCTTCAGGAATCAATGGGTCAAAGTACAGCCTGATCAACATTTCTATTTTCTTATTTCTCATAAGTTTTATGGCCAATGTAGCTGCTCTTGAAAGACCAAATTACGATGCCAAAGATGATGAGTTCAAAGAATAAGGAAATGCCAATTTCCAAACATCGCCAGCAGAGTTACAACTTCAAACAATGAGTTAACATTCAATGCATAGATAACATTTGACAAGAAATGTATTTACTGATATAGGTTCTAAAACATCACATTTGTACAATGTAGATATGATACAATACACATCCTAGATAAGCGTTGTGGACTGTTGCAATTAAATCCCACTAGAATTTATCCTCATTCTATCTCAAGTACAAGGAGACTAAAAATTGTGAGAAGAGTATAAATTCGCTCACAACTGTAGCCGGAGTGTTTATTCCCACAAAGGGGACGATGTCAACCTGTAACCAATTCTCAACTGCTGAGCCCACCACTGCACCAGCCACAAGCCCTCCGATTGTTATGACCGTTGCCTTCCCTGCAGAAGTAGAATTGATCGTTTTAAGTCAGCCAGAGAAAGGATAATTATCATAAAGTTAATTTCTGTTCTTTTTCTATGACATGACCATCATCATTGGATATTCTTTCAAACATTTCATGAAAATGCATAATAAATGTGAAAGGCTAGGTAATAAAGCAGAGTACAATTTCACATGTTGGCTCATGTTAGCCTTGTGTCTATGTCCAAAATCTAAGTTGTAGTTTGAACATCTCCAAAGTATAGATTTACCACAAGGAATTGTCATTCCGTTCAATATGAATGCAAGACATTGAGCCTCCAAGCAGATTTCGATTTTCTGCATCTTAAACCAAGAAGCAGCAACATGTCACTGGCAATTGCATGTTAAGAGATTTTTGTTTACGGTACTTTACTTGCAGCTTCAACCCCCACCCAACCACACCCCAAACGCAAGTTTCCTGTATGCTCTTAATATTTCCAAAATAATAGATGTACTGTTACTTCATAGATATCCTACTCTTTGAATCCTAAGTATATCAAATTTAAGGGCAACGAGTTGGCATGAAACATGTATTAGCTTAATAATCAAACTGATATCTTGATACTTCTCCAGGACTGTCAAGTCTGACATATGTTGCATCAAACTCATGGTTAAGGAAGGCAATTGGCAAAGAGTTCATATGCTTACCTAATTTGATGTTTTTCTTAGTCATGAAGTACAAGGATGCCCCAAAGCTAGTGGCTAAAATAAGGCCAGGAACATCAGAACCCCCATATGGTATTGTGGAAGATGGCGAGGCTCCATTTGCATAGGTCAAGACCATCAGAGCTCCATATACACCCGCCTGCACACCTAACTCGCTAGTAGATGGTGCTTCCACTGATATGGGTGACTTCTTGACAGAAGTCTGAAGCCATTTGGGCATTGACCCCATTTTAGGAGAATTTATAGATTTAACATCAGCATAACGAATGCTACTATTTACAACTTTCCCCGCTCTCCGCCGTGATAAACTCTGCATTAGCAGCATATCATATGCAGCCTCTACCTGTATATGTAGGCCATATTAATGCAATCATTGACAAGGCAAAAGAAAATAGCTGCATTCATTGATGTCCTAACTACAATATACACAATACACGTTTAAGATCAGAGTTGTAGCTGAGTAAGTGAAAAACAATATATAATTCTAGTTGTACTTGGTAACCAAAAGAAGTCTGCTTCAGCCCCTAGATACCATGGTGGAAAAGAATCTCAGACTTTTACTTGAGAAAAATGAACATAGCAGATTTTGGTAATCCTCATAAATGCCACTAGTTGGAAATCGCAATAATTGACCAACTTTTGTTCTCTTTATTTTCCCCTTTCTTTCTAATCTTCCAAGGCCAACAATAAATCTCTCCCTCCTCTTTCACAGGTTCATCCAACAGGCCGTCATGTCCATTTCAACAAAGAAATATTGGAACCCATAGAGCAACAAAATAGCCAGCACGAAATCATTTGCATGCACTAAAATAATCACCTCAATTCTTCAGAAGGTGTTAGAGTTCCAGAGAGATAAGGATTTTAGAAACTTTAGTGGCAGTACTGTTTGAGTTGGCAGATGTTTACAATTAGGTTCTGGCGTTGTAGTACTAGTAGATCAATGGCAGTTGAAGCAAGTTACAATGGTGAATTTAGTGACAGTCTGGTTGTTGCTGGTTTATTTTCGTCAGCAAGGGATCACTGCAAGTACCTTTGACTGGAATTGGTGCTACCTCACTAAACTGCCACGCCCATGTTTCTTCTGTGTGTTCTGACAACAAGGTTAAAGAGAAAAATCTATGTGCTTGGAGGTCTGTACATCGTTTCCAGGACAAAGTTTAGTTAAAGAAGATAGAGGAATGCTTTCAAACATGCTTCTCCAGCCTATTGTTTGAAAATTGAATGCAGAAACATTTGTCGAACGGGCTCTTGCTGTTAAATTGGTCCTAGGACATTCACCCATACGGCTATAAAAAATTAGTTAACCAACAAGCACCAAGGATAAAAGCTTTATTTTATCTACTTTTACAAGTTTCCTGAAACATCATAAGCCCCATAAAACAGACTAAATATTAAAATTTAACTTCACATTAAAACCGCCAAATAGGCATGATTCTTTCCAATTTCCAAGAAGCTCCTTCATTTCAAGGAAAATTCAACTTGACACCCAGAATTCAAAGACAATAACAGTCGCAATCCAAGGCTTTATTATGCAGAATGCACATATGCCATTTAAAATTAAAGACCACATAAGTTCCACCGTTTTACACAGTCATCATAAAAGCAACTGGCTTTAGCAGAACACTGTTAAAATCACAAATAATGAAATGCAAATGAGAACATCCTTTTGACATCAATCGGTCAGAAACCCACCACTAAAAAAACACGATAAAAATTGAGATCAATCACTCCCGCAAATTACGGAAAAGGAGAAAGGCACGAAAAGAGGAAGGACCTGAGCAATTGTTTGTTCGTCATCTTTACAAGAAGCGATGATTGAATTCTTTGCTCGAAGAATATCGTCGAAAGATGCACCCTCGGATACACCCAGTACTTTGAGGGCATTTTCTACCGACATCTCGAACGGGGCAGAGTCATCAGCTCGCGAGCCGGCTTGCAGCGGTGCGGCTAATACGCGGCGGCTGAACAGCACCCCCCATGGACCTCGGCGGCCCACCTTAACTATCGGTTCTGGGGCAGGGCGGTGGAAAGACGCGGGTCTGAGCCGGTCCGAACCGGAGATAGCGCGGGTGGGGCGGACGGAAAGCGCCGTGGCCATATGCTAGTGTGTGTAAAGAAGGGAATTGTGTAAGGATGGAGGCAACGAAGATTCTTGTGGGGGAGGGGGGGGGGGGGGGA
>NC_026152.1:21121576-21159153 GCF_000512975.1 Sesamum indicum
TAAAAAGAAAAAAAGATACAATATGATTTGAAAAAAAAAAGTCGGGAAAAAAAAAAAGTGGGGGGGGGGGGGGGGGGGGGTGAAGTAGCGTGGAAGGGGCGAGAGATGGCGTGGCCGTGGCGTCAATTGGAGTTATATTTGTTTGCTTCAATGCGAAATTATGTTTTTAATTTTTGAATATTTTGAGAATTATATATATAGATATCAATAATATTATTATTTAAATTAAAATTTGTCAAATATATCATTTATTTACTATTTTATATAATTTTTTCTAATTTGGGGCCACATTCGGATTTAAATTAAATAACTATTTTGAGAGAAGAAATAAATTATTCTAAATCAAAATAAAGTTTTTGTGTATAGTTAAAAAAAAAAAAAGAAGTATGATTATATATTGTTGGAAAATTTTGAATAGCATCTTGATTTTTCCAAAATTTTTGTGGCTCTACGTAGTTGAGTCACTATTTTGTATTTATTTTGTCACGATTGGCAAGTGGTGCACACGAAATTGACTAATTTTGTACTCTAGTCGAGCTTTATCAGAATCGTGGCCATGCCCCGAGAACTACAAATCTCGTTAAAAAGCCCGGGAGAGCTTAAATAGCGGTTGAAAGCAGTTACAAGAAAAAAGGGGAAGAAATCCCCAGAGTAAAGCAGATGTTGGCTTCTTGGAGGCCCCGGCCCGTTTTATCAACTGGTTGTGGTAATTTCAGGCGTGGGTTTTGCTGCAGAGCTGAGGATCAATCAGTTTCTGTTACTCAACGGCAGATCAAGAAGAAAGTTGTTGTCGTGGGTTCGGGCTGGGCTGGACTTGGTGCTGCTCACCACCTTTGCAAACAGGTATTCTTAAACTATTACTGAGTGCAAGGATTGTGAGCTGTTTCCTTAAAATTTTGTCTTGGGAGTTTGGTTTCAGGGATTTGATGTTACAGTTCTTGAAGGTGGATATGAACTTGGCCCCAAGACCAAGTCTCTCAGTCCTGATGATGCTGGTATTCGAGGTTATCAATTTATCATGTTGCTGACTTTTAGTTCCTCTTGATTTTACCTGGGCTTAAGATATTATACTATGTTGTTGTCCTTCTCCTGTTATCATACTTGTTTTGGTCAAGAAATAGTGATCCTTGTCGAGTAGGACAACTTTCTTACAAGCATTTCATGTTGGTTTGTTGCTAACTATGTTGTAATGAGATTTAGGTTTCTGGTATCCCTACCGTAATATATTTAATCTAGTCGACGAGCTTGGTCTTAAACCCTTTACAAGTTGGACGAAATCGGCACAATATTCAGAAGAAGGTCTGGAGGTAAGCTGGACTGATATAGTTTTAGTCATGATTTTGCAATATTTCTCTGCCTATTCATTTCCTGTATTTCTTTCAGGAATTACCATCTCCATGAGTTTGTTTTCTTTTCAGGTTGAGTATCCAATATTCCAAGAATCGCCACAGCTGCCGACTCCATTTGGGACATTATTCAACACCCAGGCATGTCTCTGATGGACTATACATAGCTTGTTTTCGAGTAACCTGCAGAATTTTCATAAACCTAATTAAATTACCTTGTGATTGTAGTTTGTTCGCCTGCCCTTCACCGATCGGTTGACATCCCTTCCTCTGATGGCTGCAGGTATTCTCAACCAAAATCTTGTCTGAATTGCTACAAGGATTCTGATATTAATGAGATACATAACTTAGCCTTCAACTATTTCTGTTTGCAGTGATTGATTTTGACAACACAGATGCTGCTTGGAGAAAATATGATCCAAGTAAGCGAATATCTTCGTTACTGTGAACTTTCTCTGTTCATTTGTATTTTTTCCCAGTGGATAAAATTCTTGTGGTAATTTGTTCAAGTACTTGAAATGTTTAGTCACTGCAAGGGAGATTTTGAAACAATTTGGATGCTCGGAGAGGCTGTTTCGGGATGTTTTCGACCCGTTGCTTCAAGTGGGATTGTTTGCTCCAGCTGAGCAATGTAGTGCTGCTGCAACTCTCGGAATGCTATATTATTTCGTTTTAGCAAACCAGGTTTGGTAAACTACTGCAGTTAAGTTAGCAATCCACTTGCTTAGATTGTCACCAACTGCTCTTTTTGGTTTTGGTGTTTGCTCATTTGTTTTATGTGTAGGAAATCTATTGATTGTAAGTTTCATGGACTTGTTCAGAAAAATTTCGATTTGGTATGGTGTCGTGGAACAGTTAGAGATAAAATTTTCCAGCCGTGGACAGAATCCATGAAAATCCAAGGCTGCAGATTTCTGGAGGGTAGGAAAGTAACAGATGTAGTGGTTAATGAGGAAACAGGATGCATCTCTGAAGTTATATGTGAGAAAGAGAGTTTTAAGGCTGATGCCTTTATATTGGCTGTTGGAGTCTCCACCCTGCAGGAAATTGTCCAAAGCAGGTATATTTTCTGGGACCCTCGTTCCATGACCGAATTTCTGGCAACCAAATATTCTAAGACCTGGCAAATCTGCTTATAGTTTTAAGGTCAAGACTTACTTTCAATAATCTACTAGAGCGATGTTAACATCAGTTACCTTTACCTTCTTGTTTGTCATTTAGTTGTAACTTGAAGTTATGTAATTTTTTTAGTGCAGCATTATGTGGAAGAGAAGAGTTCCAGAAAGTCATGAAATTGAACAGCACAGATTTGCTTACTGTTAAGCTTTGGCTTGACAGGAAGGTACCAGTTTCGGCTTGTGGAAGTTTTGACTGTTCATCTTTGAGCTAATACAAGCTATAGGATTTCTGCTCTTATTATACTATTTTTACCAATGACAGGTCAAAATTCCATATGCAAGCAATGTCTCCTCTGGATACGACGGTGCTTGTGCTTGGACATTTTTTGACTTGGGCGCAATATATGATGAGCATAAAGACAGTGTGTTAACAATCGTTCAAGCTGATTTAGTAAGAATCACGTGCTGTATCATTAAGTGATTGGCTTTTTCTCAGTTTTGGGAGGATTTCAGGGTCTTGTAGCTCGCTCTAACATCTATGGTTTGGTAATTAAGTGCAGTATCATGCCAATGACTTGTTGCCTCTGAAAGATGATAAAATTGTTGAGAGAGTGATGTCTTGGCTTTCAAGGTGCATCAAGGAGTTTGAAAATGCTATAGTTGTCGATAAAGAAATCGGAAGATTTCCGAAATTCCTCACCCATTATTTCCCAGGTAAGTGCTAATTGACCCTTTACGGGGTCGGTGTTGTTCAATCATCTGGTCTGTATTTATTTTCTTTGAACAATCGTATTTATATTATTCATGGAAGGTTCGTACAAGTACATGATGAGAGGATCTACATCTTTTCCTAACTTGTATATGGCTGGAGATTGGATAGTAAACCGTCACGGTTCATGGTCACAGGTAAAGGGTATTCTACCATTTTCATTTCAATTTTATAGACTTTTGTTGAGAATGAGCTTATTTGCAACAGGAAAGATGTTATGTGACTGGAGTTGAGGCTGCGAATAGAGTGGTGGAGTATGTAGGCGAAGGAGATTTTGGTAGAATAGTAGGTGTTGAGGAAGACGAAGCGCATATTCAGACACTCAGAACCTTCAATAGAAACCTCAACGACATAAGAGCACAGCTTCCATTCTCCAACTATTTTCTGCAGTGATTTCTGAACACCAAAGTAAATGGAAAAGCCTTTGCCTTTTGGACCTTGCAACTCTTTATGATATGGCCTCGTCCAATTTCAACTGTAATAACAATGCTATAGAATAGATGGGAAATGGGAGTTGAAAATAATTCTATGTTGTTTCATTCTTGACCATCATATTCATACGTGTTTCCCTTATCCATCATCTGCATTTGGATTTGGACCCACCATCCACCTCTTTCTGCTCTTCACATTTTCTTTCTCCAATACCAAAACACCCCTTCAACCCTTGCATCACTTATAAAATATGTCTTTTTTTTTTCTTTTGTATTCGATAATTTTTTTTTACTTTAATTGAGGCCCTTAACTACGATAATTCATAATAATTTATAAAATTTAATTTAATTGACCAAGTTAAAATTCTATAAATTGGAAATATTGTTGTATTATATAATAATTATTGTATATTATTAGGATATGCGTTCAAATAAATTAAAAAAAACAACTACGGTAGCTGGTAAGTGTAAAATGTACAAGTGATCACACATGGTGAAGTAGATTAGAGTGATTATACATAAGATAATTGTTTAATTTATGCAAAAACACAATAGTAGAATTATTTCACCTCAACCATCACATCTCAGTTTCGTTTTTCCTGCTCTGTCCATCATCTCATCTCTTTCTTCAACTGCCTTCTCTCTCTCTCTCTCTCTCTCTCTCGGATTGGAAAACAACACAGAAAAAGAAGGTGCCACTCTCTCCAGATCCAATTCCACAATCTTCAATTTCAATAGTTTAGAATTCTGTATTAATACCCATTTTTTATGCATATGTCTATTGCATCTGCTTGAATTTTTTCCGATTGTATCATACTTGTGCCGTTTTGGGTCAGTCGTTGGAGTATTTGATGGAGTTGCGTAAAAGATTGATTGACCTTTCCGTCATAGTTCCTGTATATAGTGTGGCCAGCAATTGGTGTTGTTTAGCCGAAGAAATCCGGAGGAATGCATGTTATATTTCTTCCGCAATCGCGCCTGTATTTGCTGCTCAACTGATCGATTTATTCTAATTTTGTGGTGATCCTATCTCAAAACTGGAATGCTTAATAGTTAATGCATGATATCATTTTCAATTAAGTTAGTTGCGGAAGCATGGGAGATACGCTGCTGAGTTGCAGCAAAATTTGTTGCTAGAGCCTCTATCTGATGCAAATTGATTTCCCATTCTAGGTCTTGATGCAGGCGTTGTTGATTAGAAAAAAATATTTTGATCCAGCTATTTGCTGACAGACTATTACTGTTTTCTTATTTATTTATTTACTTATTTACTTTTTTGAAAATATTACTCCTGCTGTCAAATGATTGAACACTGGTAGCAATTTTCTGTTCAGCCAACACATGGATTAGACTGCAGTTTGGAAGATACTCTTCTTTTTGTGTAGTAAGAAAGAATTGGACCACTAGAGAATCTTCTGCAGTTCATGCTTGGCAGATATAAAATATGTAATTTATCTTGTATTGGTGAAACTTCCGCAATCCATGCTTGGCAAATGCAACATATGTAATGTATCTCGTGTTTGTAAGAGGTGATCTTGAGAGATGAGAAGCTGGTTGAAGTGTGTTGTAGTTTAGCATCAAACTCTTACTACAAAATAATTTTGGTTGACTCACTTTTTTCCCCCCTGTTTGGTCTGGAATGTATGTTGATTTTGTAGGTTAGAATATGGGTGCGGAAAATAACATTGACATGGAAGAGGGAACTTTGGAGATCGGAATGGGTATGTTTCCTTATCTTGTCTCACTTCGCATTTATGTAGATCATTATATTTTGTTTTCCCCCATATAGTTGCTTGTTTCTGGGTAGAATGTAGATGATCCAAGTTTTAGGAACTAGATAGGACCAGAACATTTGTGCAGAAGCTAAAATAGATCTATCATTATATTTCTTACTCAGTATGAAATCGGATTATTTTCAATGTTTGAAAGTACCTGAAGCTCTATAAGCATGCACTAGTCTTGGCTATGATTGCACTTGTTAGATAAGATTCTATGAAATTCCAGAGGTCCACTTGATATTGCAGTCTTTAATCAGACACTTCTGTTTGATCTAATTAATATTGCTGCGCCTACTTGATTTTTGCAGAATATAGAACTGTCTCTGGAGTAGCTGGTCCTCTGGTTATCCTTGACAAAGTCAAGGTAAATGTTGTATTCCCTGTTAGCACTCTTCTTTGTGTATCTCAGCATATACACATACTTCTCTTGGTGTTGTAGATCTGGGAACAGATAATTCAGATGTCTTTCTGAAACAATATAGGGACCCAAGTACCAAGAAATTGTTAACATTCGGCTTGGAGATGGATCAACCCGACGTGGACAAGTCTTGGAGGTTGATGGAGACAAGGCTGTTGTTCAGGTGATGACCATAAAAAGTTCTTTTTGGTCCATTCTTTCGGAGGGTTCATCATGTAATCACTGTCAATATATTCTGAGATCTGTTTACATTTTACTATCTCCAAATTCTCTGTTTCCATTGTTTCATTAACTACATGATTATAATCTCGCTGATTCCCAGACAAGAAGTTAACATGCCTTCTTTTTTGCTTCTTCATCCCCTTCGTAGCTTTAATGTTGATTCTGTTGACCTTCCTGCTTAAGAGATCCTTCTCCTTGAAATTGACTTGTAGATTTTTGCATGTACTTACTTTATGAATCTCAGCAGCTTCAGTCTTTCAGTACTTCTTGAACTTTGAAGAGGAACTCATGCAAGGAACTATATGTTTTCCATTGTGTTTCTTAATCAGGTGTTCGAAGGAACGTCTGGAATTGACAACAAGTATACAACTGTCCAGTTTACAGGAGAGGTAAACTCATTCTTGCCCTTATTTTTCCCCGAGAATCATGCTTATTTCTGTTCTAGTAATGTGAACTGTGTCCTATTGCAAATAATTGTCTGTTTGCTGTTGACTGGATGGGGAAATCATGTGTAGTTTGATCCTTCCCTGTTCTAGTTGAGCAGTAAGAGTCGAGCCTATTTAATGTAAGTCCATAACTAGTGTCAGGAAGACAATAAAAATTTCTCCTATCTCCTTTTCAACAGTACATCTACCAAGAAGTTCTGTAACTATTCTCTCCCTTGTGGTGAAAATACTTGCACAGACTTGTCAACCAGTTGAAAAATAAAATATAATTGAATCTCACTTGATTGACCATGTATTACTTTGATGAAATCTGCTCCTGAGTTTGACGAACTTCAATTTAATATTGCACTTTAGCCCTTCATTATTCAAAATGTGCGGGATTTGGCACTTTTATTTATAAACCACCAAATTCTGCTCTTGATGTATGAAGAGCTTGTATTTGTAGTGCAGTTTAGCTTTTTACTTGTTCCATTATCCGGGGATTTCTTGAATGTGATGTATTACTTACGCAGATAACCACCTTTGCGTGTTTTCTTGCTCACCTGTGCATCATCATTTTTATTCTCATGTTATTTGGTAAAATGGTTAAATGAACACATCTGTTTGCTGCTCTTTCTTTTATCTGTTTTACATTGTTGTTTGATTAATCCTTTACAAAATAGGTCTGATGGGATGAATCGCTGAGGATCAACCTGTCCATGCTAATTGAGCTAGTGTATTATTCTGGATGAAGATTCTTTGAGATTGGGTAGAGAATGGATATTAACTTGAGCAGTGTTGAATTGGTGATGGTTGAGAAAAGGACTGTAGGATGTAGGCACTGGTTTATGAGTTCTTGACTCTGGTGTTCAGGATTTAATTTTGCTGCATCTTTTTTCTCAAATTCTGATTGTATTACTTTTTTATTGTTTGAAATTCTGCTGCCAGTAACAACTTCTGGTACACCTCTGTTTGCAGGTCTTAAAAACACCTGTCTCATTGGATATGCTTGGTCGTATTTTTAATGGTTCCGGGAAACCCATTGATAATGGACCTCCTATTCTTCCTGAGGCTTACTTGGATATATCTGGCAAGTGTTGTTGGAGACATGGAGTACTGAGTAGTGTCCTTGTGTATTATATTCTAGGTCCATGTTTGATGTATTCTTTAACTTGTTGGCTTCAGGGAGTTCTATTAATCCTAGTGAGAGAACCTATCCTGAAGAAATGATTCAGACAGGGATTTCAACTATTGATGTCATGAACTCAATTGCTCGAGGACAGAAAATTCCTCTTTTTTCTGCAGCTGGTCTTCCCCATAATGAAATAGCTGCTCAGATCTGTCGTCAGGCTGGTTTGGTGAAACGATTGGAGAAATCTGAAGACCTACTTGGGGTATGTGACCATTGCTGCTTTGTACCAACATAATAATTGCTTCATTACCTTCATTATCTGATGCTTTTGTTTTGCAGTCGCTTGATATGGTAGAATGTGTACTGCTATTTAATTATAGTCGTCACTTATTGAAGTTGTAGTCTGATTCCATCATACATGGGGATGCCAGATTGATATTGTACAGAGTATAAACTTCTGTTTCTTGTTAAGGAATTTCAATTAAGGGCTAAGGATATGGACAATCGTCATCTGAACCTTTTGGAAAAATTCTTTGCTAGAGTTTTGAACTGCATTTGATATCTTGAGGTGGTTATCCTTATGTGCATGGTTCTTATGATCTACTCTATGCTGCAGGATCATGAAGAGGATAATTTTGCCATTGTCTTTGCAGCTATGGGTGTTAACATGGAGACAGCTCAGTTCTTCAAACGTGACTTTGAGGAAAATGGATCCATGGAGAGAGTGACACTTTTCCTGAACTTGGTAACTACGCCTATCACCTTGTTTGAGACTGATAAATTTTTGTGGAAATCTTGGCTGAGAATTTCTTCTTTTACATTGCCCCCCTTCTTTTTCTAATATCAGTTTTTCTGCAGGCTAATGACCCAACAATAGAACGCATTATTACTCCTCGTATTGCTCTGACAACTGCAGAGTATTTAGCATATGAATGTGGGAAGCATGTTCTTGTCATATTGACAGATATGAGTTCTTATGCTGATGCCCTGCGTGAGGTACTATTTCAATACCATCCTGCTTTCTTAGCTATGTAAATTGATGATCTTCCTTAAATTTCAACGGGTTATTTTAAGAATACAATTTCTCTGTCTTCCATTTTAATATTCATATAAGTATATATTATACCAGCTCAAGTTCAGTATCCCTGTCAAGTTCTAAAATTTCTTTTTTCACATGCTTATTAAAATTGTGGGGGTATGTATTTCTTTGGTAGGTGTCTGCTGCTCGAGAGGAAGTGCCTGGAAGGCGTGGATATCCTGGTTACATGTACACTGATCTGGCAACCATCTATGAACGTGCCGGACGTATTGAAGGACGAAAGGGATCCATTACTCAAATTCCTATTTTGACCATGCCCAACGATGGTGATGCATATATTAACATTCAATATTAACCACCTGGCAATTAATTTGTCCTCTTCAGTTTTTTTTTGAATCAATCTTATTTGTTCTTTTTTTTCTTTTCATTTTTCTTTTCCCATCTTTCATTGGTCAGATATTACACATCCAACTCCAGATCTTACAGGTTATATTACCGAAGGCCAGATATATATTGACAGACAACTTCATAATAGGCAGGTAAGCAGAGATAGATGCTCTCCAGTTACTTTTTGATAAGTCGTATACAACCCGGGCACAGCCTGTGAACAATCATGCCAATTATCTCCAAAATTGTAGACGACTATATGATAAGTCATATACAAACTTTTCCTTTTGTTGGCTGAATAATTTCTTATCATTTCAAATGATCAATTGTGATGCTTAAAAATGGTGGGTTCATTGTTAACATGGTGTAACTTTTCTATGTTACTTTCTTCTTGATGGGTATAAGTAAATTTTTCTCTTGTGAATTGTGCCCCACCATTTGGCTGAATAAATTGTCTGCCTGAATTTACAGATATACCCTCCAATCAACGTTCTGCCATCCTTGTCTCGTCTAATGAAGGTAAGTGGAGAAGGCTTGCAATTTGTTTGGTTTAATCAATGGAGTAAGAATGATAAAGAGGGGTTTCTGGGGGTTGTGTTAAATATTACTGCTTCAATGTTTTGCAGAGTGCCATTGGTGAGGGCATGACTCGTAGGGATCATTCTGATGTGTCTAACCAGGTGGATCATCTAATTTCATTACTCAAGAATTGGTTCCTATACCACTGACTGGGTCAAGCAATTTCATGTTGCTTTTCTATTCACTACATCTATTTGACTGATATCTTCTCTGGATTTATTTTGCTCAGCTTTATGCAAACTATGCTATTGGTAAGGATGTTCAGGCAATGAAAGCTGTGGTCGGAGAAGAAGCACTTTCCTCAGAAGATCTGGTCTGTTTTTCATGCATAAATGCTTTATTTTATCAGTTTCCAGCATATTTACTCAAGTTACTAATTGGACTGTGCATGGATGCAACAGCTATATCTTGAGTTCCTTGACAAATTCGAGAGGAAATTTGTGACACAAGGGGCCTATGACACACGCAACGTTTTCCAGTCGCTGGATCTGGCATGGACACTACTCAGGATCTTTCCTTGGGAGCTTCTTCATCGTATTCCAGCAAAGACACTCGATCAATTCTACAGCAGGGATGCATCTAACTAAAGAGGAGACACAAGCTCTTGCGTTGAACCTGTTGTGGCGTGCCCTTTGTGCTATATTGTTTGATGTGCATTTCCTTTAGTGGATTATCTCCTCTATCTTGTTTGAAATAAGAGTTGCGATCTTAGATGAGCCCACAGAAGCCAAAGCTCTCCGGCATTGAAAGACTTTGATATTCTTTTGGAAGAGAACCAGTTAGATCCTGTAATTTATTTAAATTATTTTGTGACCCTAGAGCATTTGGCTTGATTAGAAGTCCAGAAACATTTTGTGGCAGACGATCTATAGAGCCACTGATATCATTTTCTCAAGTTCAGAAGTTATATGGTTTTTCAGTTGCTGGCCAATTTATGATTTTTCTGCATTATCAGAAATCATATGATTCTTTTAAAAAACAAGATTGCTTCTGGTTTCTCTGTTCGTGGAATGACATCTGAAAGAAAACAATATGTTCTTCAGTGTTATTGTCAATTTCACCCAAAATGTTTTCGAATGTAGTAACTTAAATTTAGCAGCTCATAGGATTTCAACTTACTGAGATGATCTGGGTTAATCCATAAGAGCATGAGATAAAGGGGAACAATGTGGGGATTGTTAAAACATACATAAGTTATTCTATTTTTTCAGCCCGCTTTCGAAGTTCTGGCTACCGGTGGTAATACAACCAAATCAAGGTTTCCAGGATAAGGAGTCCACAGCCCCAACCCTCCTCTACTCTCTCTCAACTCAGGGTGTTTCTTGAACTCTTCCATTGTTTTTGCCCATTCTACTTTAGATGAATGTTCGCGAGTGTGCGGGTGCAGTATAAAGATTGAGTTGTACTCACAATTGGGAAACATGAAAAACTTGAACCTACTTCCTAACCTATGGACAACATATCCGAAGCTTAACTGATCTCTTGGGGTAAATAGGTTAACTTCATTGAACCATAAGCAGCTAAACAGATTACTGAGCGCAGTATGTTCACGTATTATGATGGCTCCTTCAGGTACATCTGCATTTGAAAGAAAAAGGAGTTATCACCAAACAAAGGAAATAACTAGAATCCTACACTTCTCGTTTAATCAGGGCAAAAATTGAACATTGTTAGAATACAAGAAGGGATTCAGCTATGTCATCCAGAGCCGAACGGAAGATCTTCATGTTGTCTTACCACTTAAGGTGCTTTTGTGGCGACTCCAAGGCTCCAGTCCCTCATAACGATATATTTTCATGTGCATATCAATTAGAGGTCGAGCATATCGCTTCCTCCTTTTGTTTGCATCAGCCTCTTCATATATATTTCGATGGTGTTTATGCTGAGCAATAGCAAACGTATTCTTCCCACGCCATAAATATCTGCAAGTTAAGCAGAAAACCACTTGATTGGTTCCTCATCAACACTCAATAACAAACAGTTAGATAATTCTCACTAGATCTCCTGCACTCGTTTCAAATCGGATATAAAAAGTAAAGACTTCAATGAAAATTTTTGTCGAGGCATCAAGAACAGGACCTCGATAATCATGCAGAATTTGTTGCTGTGGATAGTGATAAGAAGTATCTCTTATACATGGAGATTTAAAATATGCTTTATCATTAACCTCCCCACCTAGAGATTAAAGGATAAAGTATACAGCTAACAATAATATACAATCCCACAAATGAAATAAATGTGCTGAGCTAAACTTTTGTGATAGAGCGCTATCATACCTCTCGAGTAGAAGTAATGGATCAACTATAAGCTCCATTTTGCCATCAATCCAGATGCTGTACTGGGCTTGAGGAAATAGCCTATGGGTTAATATTTTGGGGACCTTCCCATTTCTTCGAGGTTCATCATATGGCTGATGCTTAAGCAAAATCAGACGCCAGATACCAACCCATTGCCCTCCATCATTATCCTCTCTCACTGTAACATTAGTTTTGATGAAGTGAAGAGACACTTCATCAACCACCATTAGAAAACAAAATAGACTTTTTGAACGCTTGCTAATATTGGATGGCTGGTGAGGCAAATCATAAGCGTCAAATATGCCAGTTGCAACAACAAATCTACATCTTTTTACATATTCAACATCTTTTGGGTCCATCTCGTCACCACCACCTTGCATAAAACCACAATGCACCTGAAGGCATGATTAAATCACTAGGAGTTAACATCAGGTATATGTAAAGGGCACAGTTAGGGGTTGACTCATTAATCTATGATAGAAGGCTATCGATGCTTCTTTTTGCAGTTCATTTGATTAATTTGAATTTTACTCAAGCATCATTTGCAGTAAACTAAAGAAGAAATGAAAATCAAAACTAGAAAAGTTGGTATAGGTAATTGATCAGCCTAGTTAGAGAATATATTTATAATACCAGGAAAAGAAGATAAGGATTTCAATTCATTTCAAAGAATCTGTGAGCAGTCACTAATTCTAAAAGCAAGAATCAATTCAGCATTATTTTCTTTGTTGGAAAAGGAATTGCCATATCCTAGATTCAGTTTTTCTGGACAAACTAATGCACAAAAACAGTTAACGAACTACGATGATGTCTTGAAATCCAGTGATGTTTTATGCTGATATATCCATAACAGATGCTTAATAACAGAAAATTATCAAGCTGGTTTGAAGCTTTGGTAACAGTTGAACCAATAACATAGTGTATAAATGGTCAGTGAAACTAATGTTGTGGGGTTGGTGGACCAATAGATTACATACAGAAAAGGTTATATCACCTTCATGGTTGGTTTGATTTTGAAGCTTTCCTCTCTTTGCTGCCAGTTCTGATGCCCACCAAAGAGAGGAGAAGATTCAGATCCATTGGTCGAGATGTTGCCTTCCACAATGTAGGACAGTCTCCTGACTACGTTTTCAGGTGTTCTTTCCTCAGGAATAGTTATTTTCTCAGGGTCATCAGCAACAGGGATGGGACACCCTAATTGTAAATAACATGAAACAGTTTCAACATTTTGCTCATTAGAAAATAAGAGAAACCAATAAGAAGAAATGTCGTCTTACGATGTGGTGGTGTCACAAGTCCCATATTGTTTAACATGCCAAATACCTTGCTATCTTTGTTACAGAGGGCTGGAAATCAAACAAATTGATTCAAGAAAACAGTAAATCATCATTAGTCTTTATAGAGAAGGAGAAATAGCATGGTTGCTGGAGCAGCGAGTATTCATCCCAAAGCTAGCAAACCACTGGAACCACATACCATTTTAACTTCGTCAACATTCCAGTACCCTATAAAGGACACATGCATACTTACTGTTAAAGACGTGCATTTGTGGCATATCTTAACTACAGGTCTGTAGTCTATTTAAAGTTTCAAAACTAGTTCCTCAACTTATTGCAATTATTTCTCCAATAATAGCTCCTCAATAAATTTACATCACTTTTGAATTGTGACATCAGAAAATTATAAGCATTTTCATACTATCCCATCATATTACACTTTCCTGGCAGTTATTCATAAATGTACTTGGAGCTTCACATTAAGACTTTCTTCCTAGTGTTTTAGGATTAAAGATATAAGTAAAAACACGTGCCAAATTATCAACCAGCCACAAATTAATGATTCATGAACCAGAAGATCAACAGCCATACTAATACCTTTCCTGTCACCCTTTTTCCGAAGCAATTTTCGAAGACAAAGAAAGACATATTTCCTAAAATCTATTGTTTCATCAACTCAGGACAAACAAAGAGCTCTTCAAACTGATCAATGCGTTAAAATTTCATATCAGAAATGTTGAGAAGATTGCATCACCTGCAAAAGACGCAACAGAAGATTGGCAAGTCCAAATATGAAACAACAAAACGGCGAGAATTAGTAGCATCCAAATAATTCCCGCCATAAGAATTAACCGAACAAAACCCTTTTTCCAAATAATCTTCATCGTGTACTCCTGCGATAATTTCCCACTATATGAAATGCCTCCTTCTGTATCTGCATTCACAGTTTCTCTCAACACGATACACCAAAAAACTCTCCAATATACAATATGAAATGAAAGGGTAAAGTGTACAGTAACATACCTTTTGTATGTTGGTTGTGAGTTCTTCGGGCAGCCCGCAAAGAAACGGACCGCTGGGAATCATTATCCATGAATTAGTGTCTCAAAATAACAGGTCTGCTTATTTATCAGAGGAACGATGAACTATTAAATAGTAGACGGAGGTGAGTGGTGGAGTGACAAAGATCTGATCTTGGGCAGAGTTCTTAGTGTTTTCTTCAAACCAAGAGTAGAAACAGATGAGAGTAGAACGGTAGATCTGTTGAAAAAGAATAAATCTACTCAGTAGTGAGTTTATTTCAGAAAGGTTTATAGCTTGGAGCAATGAGCACTATATGAATGTGAGAAGTAACTGTGTGGTGTGTGTGTGTGTGTGTGTGTCCCCTTTTACTTGGTTGTTAACACAGTACGTCGTCGTTCCATGGGGCGGTCCGGTTTAAGCATGAATGACCCAACTGTTGAATTATGAAGCTTGGTCGGTCCAATACCAGTTAAGCGGGAAAGCCGATTTGCTGTTCACCGCGATTGCCGGCGGCCGCCGCGGCTATACTATCTCCTCATCCTAAGCCTCTAAAACTTGGAAAATCCGTTTCTTCCTCCTTCACCGCGGCGCTTTCGTCGTGGCTGGGTACCATCCATCTGCCACCGTCGCTCTGTTTCTCTTCCCTTTCACGGGATGTTTATCTGGTAAAGTTTGTATGATAATTATGTTCGTATCTTTTCTTGTTTGAAGTAATTGGTCATTGCATTTGATCTTTAGCTTTTAAAGAAAAAGGAAAACGTAGAAAAATGATACATTATTATGGGCCCTTTCTAGTCTTTCTCAACCCGACGTTTGATTGAGCTTCATTATGGGTGGGGTTGTTAAGCACCGTTCAGTGGATTAATTGTAGTTAGTTTTAAGATTTTTGTCCCTGAGACGGGCTGCTCAGATGCAAAAGTGACTTGGTTTAAACATCATAGACGAGACTTAACAAGACTAGACGCATTTCTATTTTCACGAGGAGGTAGCTACTCAAATGAACATTATAACACCGAGCACACACACACACAAACGAACTGTAAGGCGTGCATGGTATAGGCTTTTTACACTTGCATAGGTAGAGGGACACTATCTGTTTACAAGCAATTTGAATCCTCAACTTGTCTGGAACTCATATAATAGCATTTCTTTTTCGCTTTTGTCTGCTACTTTTGCAAGAAACAGCATTTGTTACAAATTCTTCCTTCTGGAAAACCACAATAGTTCCTGATAGTGATGCCTCTGCAATTTGGGGTCTCGAATACGTACTTTGCTATTTTCAAATTAGTTGCACCTCTTTCACTTGTGGCTTTTTGCTGGAAACACATGAGCACTATGATTCTTGGATGGATAGGTTCATTTTTGCTGCCATTTCTACTCCTTCCCACCTCCCTTTCCGTCTCATCTCCTCTTCGTTAGTTGCAGACTCACGATGATGAAGCTGCGATAGGCACTTGAAGTAAAGGATTGGTTCCATTTCTTCCAACATTTCTTTCACATTTTCTGTAAGTTGGCGGACGCTTCTGCTCCAGTGCCCTTTCAGATTTTTCTCCATTCCTTCAACTATTATTGGAAACACATCATCTATCTCTTGTGATGCCATCTTCACAAAACGCTCATTATTCCAGACGTAGAGAGCACGCTCTGCAACCTGAGTTGAAAAACATAAAGGACGTAAGACTGACTAAAAGTTTAAGTGTTGGGTTTGGGGGAAGGAGGGGAATGGAATGATTGTTAGCTGAAATGTTCATGTGTCTTTTCTAATGGCCTTCTTCTACAAACCTCTAGAAATGATTTGAGGAGAAACAATTGGAAGGGGAGGAGCATATGATACGCTTTACCTGTGAATTCCAACTGTTCACACACTTCGTTATTTGTCTACACAAAGGCAGTGCAAGAATCTTGCATTGTTCGGGTGCCATACTCTCTACTAATTCTTCCAGCTCCCCTATGAGCAAAACCTCCTTCTGGCAATTGGTGATCGGCCAATGTCTCAAAATACCTCTAACCACCACCACCCCAAGCATTGGCTCCTTTTCCACAAATTGGTAAATGCAGTAAGCCAACTGCCTGTGGTACGCCTGCATACCTTTTGGCTTGTGCAAGGGAATAAGAACCCTCATCAAGAAAAGCTTGTGCTCTTCCTTTATCGGGACACTAAAACCATTGATGATTGTACCCCAGATCTCCAATAGATCTCCAATCCCACAGTGTTTTTGTTCTGTCTCAAAAATATAGTGCAAGAATACATCACTCATAGCTTTCCTCATGAACGATCTTGAGGGATGGAGCTTGGAATATACTTTGTGGTACACGTTTTTCAAGCTATCTCGTTCCCTTGGATCTTCAGACTGGAAAAGGGTGAGCAAACCGAGAATAAAGCGATCATCAATGTACTCACTAAGTGCCTTAGCTTCCAGGTCCATAACCAACAGGAGTAGAATGTCATAAACTATGTGGAGATGGGGCCAAGCAGTTGTAGGTGTGACTACAAGGTCGTCATCATCAGGCAGTACACTGACAATTGAGGTGCTGGGCAGGGAAAGGGGCCGGAAAAGGTTAGTTGATATCATGGTGAAAAGGGGTGATAGAATTTCATCAGGCAGTGGTTTCTTCAGAGACTTTATGGTGGAAAGCAGCTCCAAAAGTTTGTCCCGCTTCAGATTTTGTTGTGAAGGAGATTCCGAAGGATCAGTGAACGTGTAGGTGTAAGTACAGTAAAAAATCAGCGAAAGAATCCCCTCATTTATTGATTTGCTACGTGGTGTCCTGCCGGAGTCATACTTGGAATCAAGATCAAGAAGAAATCTGAGAGTAGTCGAGTTCTGCTTCGGAGACTCTTTTGGGCTGTTTCTGTGGGCACCCATACTCCTGCCTTCTCTGTCCACCTTTGGAGACTCTTTTGGGCTGTTTCTGTGAGCACCCATACTCCTGCCTCCTCTGTCGTACGCAATGCCAAGAGAAGAGGATGTTTGATGTTATGTCAGGCTTATAATACACTCCTTGCAGTTTCTGGAAGAATAAGGACAGAAACAACGATATTTCATATGTTGAAAAGTATTGGAGAATCCGAAATTTTTTATGCCCTGTTGAGCTAGCACAGGTAAGATAAAAGTCGTTCTTTGTGATGAACCTTTTCTTTTGCGTTTGTTCCTATTTGGGTCAAAAAGCCACATGGATACAAGTACCTCGATTTAATATTTTGGTGAGGCCTGACACATTGTGCAAATGATTAGGGAATATTAGGACAAGAAGACAAACAATGTTGGAACTCAGCCTGGTGCATGTGCGATTACCTACCATCAACCCTGGACATTGCATGAACCTCGAAAGCAAACTTTGTTTATGTCCACCACATACTTCAAAGCTCACACAGAATGTAAACACATACTGTCCCAAGAATTTTGATGGAAAAAATTAGTTATTCGCAAAAGATATACAATTAATATGGGAAAAAAGTGATAAGTTGAAAGAACTGAGAAAAATCAGTTTATTCTGTTGCTTAATATATTTCCTAAAATTGTTTTTTCTCACTATTTTGCCCAATAATCTAGCCAGCAAAACTGTTTGACTGGTATTTTCCTTGCCTTCGTCACCTAAATCCTATTAGGGAGCAGGGTGTAAATTTTTGTTTGGGTCCACCATATTAGCTATGATACTTCGTGCATGACATAAACTGTCCACAGGATCAAATATTTGGCAGCACCCAATTAGGAAATATGCACTGTGTTTGAAATATTGAACTCTTTCGAGTTACTGTCTGTCAAGAATATCATGAGTTTTTTTGGAGATAGAA
This sequence comes from Sesamum indicum, assembly GCF_000512975.1. Lineage (NCBI taxonomy): Eukaryota > Viridiplantae > Streptophyta > Magnoliopsida > Lamiales > Pedaliaceae > Sesamum > Sesamum indicum. The sequence continues at coordinate 21,139,614 of NC_026152.1, forward strand.
TGTCATGAGTTAAACACTGAAAACTACGAACAAATTCAACAATAACCACGCCATCATTCAGGGGATTTTGCTCAAAACAAAAGCAAACACAGATCACTGCTGAAGAATCCTAGAAATTACACTGACAAATGAAATATCCTATGCATAATGACAGAATCGAAGCAAGACAACATTACACTGATAAACAAAAGAATCATGCATAATGACAGAGTTGAAGCAAGATGAATCCCTCCCTTGTGCAGCATGCATCTACATTACAATCGCATGAGACGCCCTTCTGAGTTATAAAACCTGTGAGGAAATTCTCTATTGCTGATAACTTATGCGCATTTTCCGTAAAATGCAGCTTGCCTTCTAGTTTAATTGGAAATCTTCATCAGTAAGGCAAACAGCAGGAGTTGTGGTCCCAGTACGACAAAATTTCCAACTCAAATGTTTACATTCCCTTCTTCCAGCATTCTGGAACTCACCTGCCATATGTCCCAATCCAAGAAACCCGGCATTTCCAATAATTATAGAGTAATAGTTAAGACATTGTCGAGACAAATAATCACAACACGGCAGCAAAAGAGAATCAACTTATAATAGAGAGAATTAGCTTCATCATCCACACGTTCAGTATATGGCTCTATAGTCCTGAGCAGTAGAGAGGAAATCCGGAAGGTCAGAGCTCACAGAAAATCTGAGCCACCGTTTTTTCTCAGTGTACTTTAAGCAAGGTTGTAGGATAAGCCCTATTAGGACAGCAAACAGGCTAAGACCCATGACTTTGAAAGAAGCTAGGGCCAGAACAACCAATATTAGTAAAGTTGGAGCAATACACATTAGAATTGCTCCAGTGGTACCCACAGGAACTTTATATGGTCGAGATGCTGCTGGATGATCAATCCTTAGCTTGACAAAAGCTATAAATTCCATGATCATTCCAAAACAGTACAAAAAGTTCTCCGCAGCAACAATTTCTTGAAAGCTAAGCCACGAAAGCAGTACTACACCTGAAGCAGAGAACAAAATTCCAACAAAAGGCGTTCCATGGCGAGACCTCCTTGCGAAGCACTCAGGAAGCATCCCACGTTCTGCCATCCCAAGAAGTTGAAAAGAGTCGCTGCTCATCTCAGCCACAAACATCCCCATATTTGATACAGCAGAAGCAACTTGGATCCAAAATCTCAACCAGACCCCTCCAACAATTTTTCCAACATCCGAGAAATATCCATCTCTCCACTCATCACGATTTAGTGGAACAGCCCCAGTGCCAATCGAGAGAGGGAAAAAGTATCCTAGTACAACCAATATAAGGGCATAAAATAGAGCCTTGGGGAGTGTTCGACCAGGATTTTCTACCTCTCCAGCTAGAGTACTAATTGAATCCCAATAGTTCAAATTCCAGAATAGGGTATTTAAGTATAATGCCCAGTTCACATTCTTCAAATCAAGCTCAAACCATCTTGAAGGCTTTAATTTAGGAATTGCTATAACTCCCATACACAAGAAAGGAAGCAGAGAAAATACTCCTAACAGTATAGCAGCCCATCCAACAATGGTTAAACCCCTGTAGTTCATGTAGGTCAGTGCAGCAGTCAGCACCAGAATTGCAACCGTCCGGGGTAAACCATATTCCAGAATTGGCACAGCTGATTTTACATAGTCCAAAAACAAAACAGGATAAAGTGCATTATCAATGACTCCGCTAAGCCACTTCATCCAACCTTGCTGAAATCCCCAAAAAGGACCCAAAGCTGATGAAACCCAAACCACATATCCACCATTCTCAGGGAACATGGTACCCAATTCAGCTGTTACTAAGGCTTCAGGCACACTCCATATAAACGGAAACAGCACAAAACCAAGCAATGCCAAAAAAGGACCAGCTGCCTGGACACTATCTTCAACACCAAATGGCCCCCCAGATACCTCATAAAAAATCAGAAAAACAAGAGGTACAATTGAAACCTTACTAAAAGTTTCCGATTTGGGAGAGACTCCATCCTCCAAACCTACATACTCAGCATCACTGGCTTCCCGCATCTTGATTGTTGTTAGCTTAGTTGATGAACCCCTTTGTTTCTATTTGCAATTCAGGGCAACAAAAGAAAAATTAAACTATATCTAGGGCAGTGAGTGAGCATAAATTTTAAACAGAAGATTTCATTGAAGAAACAGGACCAAAACTCAGAAATGCATGTAGTGAAATATTTCTCTTATATTCAGCAAATTTACAGACACACGCCTAAAAAACCTTGACCGTGAAGAAAAATAAATTGATGAATCCTAACCAAAAAAAAGATCGTCGAAAAGTGAAAATTGCATTCTATTCATCTCGTACAAAATTCATAATAATGCACCCAGGTAAAAAAAAAAAAAAAAGGAAAAAGGAAACAAGAAGAAGAGAAGATGGGGGATCACATAACCCCACAAATCACAATACATTAAACACGTAAATCATAACTAACTCAACGATTATTTTCGAAACATAGAAAATGTTCACTTCCCATATGCATGAATGCATGTTTGATTCAATAAATTTGAGGACAAAATTTTCCGGATGTAACAAGCATAACCCGTACAATACACACCTTGAGGCGGCAGTTGGAGCAATATAATCAAGGAATTAATTAGAAAGCGATATAGAAAATGGTTCAGAAAGTAAAGATGAACAGATAGTTAGGCAACCATGAAAGCAGAGCGCAGAAGTTGCGTGGCAGAGATGAGGTCAGCAAAGGTGGCCACGTTTCAATTCCATGCGAAATGCAGACATTCCCACAGTTGCCGAGTTTCAAGACACAGACGAAGCGTTGTTCTATAATAGAAATTCCGGGCAATCAAAGTTAAGGCGCTTTTTCTTGATGCTGAAAAGTCGGGTTTTTTACTCTTTCAGACGGAACGGAAAACATTCCAAATCCACTTCTTTAACTTCATACCAAATTAACAACCATCAAAAATACCACAAAAACAACAAACAACACAGCACACCTATTATTACTTTACCAAAGGGAAAAAGGGGCATTTGGGCCTGCTTTTTCAGCCCATAAAAATACACCCCCATTTCAATTTTTTTTAAATATATTATTAATTCTACTTCTAACCCCTCATAAAACAAGTTCCTCACATCATTCAAATACCCAGAATTATTTATAATACTGTCCTTACTTAAATTATATGCAGCCAATACAATTATTTTCCTCAATATATTATATCTTACATCCTCAAATATTAGACCTAATAATTCAAACATTTCATCTATTTTATAAAATTACAGATATACGTAACTTTAACAAATATATTTGTGGTTTTATAAAAGACTTGAAGCATTTGTATATTTGGACCTAACTTTAAAGAGTGTTAGTATAATTTACCGTATTTTATATTTTTTTGGTACTATTTGAACGCAATAAATTTAGAATTATATAACAATTAAAACTCATAAGCTCCTTATAGGAATGTCTTTCCTACATTATATTTTATTTTCTAATGCTGACCATAATTTTGTATTGGGACCAAATTGGCGGTATTCATCCGACAGTTAGCAAGTCACTTCAATAAAACCCACACATAATTGTCCAAATTATTCAATCCTTAATCTGCTATCATCAGTCTAGTAGATGTGGAGGCATTAGCCCTTTGCTACGTGTTACAAATTTATGGCCCATTTCTTTCCGTCCAAATAAGATAAAGACATGATCAAATATAAAAATTTCCCACGTTATATTTTTGGTTGAATAATTATTTGTATTTATTGAGGTTTATATGGTATGTGAAGAGCCCAATTGTAACAAGAATACAAGAGAGGTATACTCTACATATGTATTTTTGTTTGAGAGTAGAGTGGGAGAGTTGTTGAAAAATAGTAATTCGATCTTCCCCAGAAAATTTCAACTTCAACGTGTCCCTAAAGACCCTGATGCTGACAAACCACACGCTTCTTCTTAGAAGTAGAACTGTAATCACAATTAAGAGAATACATAAGACAAATTACCTTTGTCCATATGGGCACTTCCTCAACACGTGTCCTCACGTTACCCTTTTCTCCACTGCGCGTGGACCCTACCCCCTCCTTCACTCTCACTCACCTAAATCACTACTCGCAACCAACAATCCCCTCTCTCTCCAACGTACACCGAAATTCTCTGCTCCGCGATAGTAGAACTCTGTTAGAACTCACTCATCAAATATTAATCCTCATTAGGTTTCCTCAATCCTAATCCAACTCCTCTTCTATTATGGAAAACCCTCTTATTAATCACCATAATTTGATTGATTTCCCATTAAGCCCTCAAACCTCACCCTTCTCTAACGCCATTAATCACTACTCCCACGATATAGAGATGATTGCTTTCCAGAGCATGAGCTACACCAGCTTGAAGGACCTGCTGCCTGCGTCCCCACCGTCTACGGCGTCTCCGACCAGCAGTAGCTGGAGGGAGATTCCGATCAAGGATCCTCTAGTGCAGCACGCAGCATGGGCCTACCTGCAGCCGATGGCGGAGGCGCGTGATGAGGAAGACCGATGGTGGAGGAGGTTGGAGAAGAAGTGCTGCTGGTTGTTCAGTTGCTTCAACGACGTCGTGTTGGTGATGTTCAAAGGTAGGTCTGGAGAGAAAGGGAGGGACGATGATCATAGAGTTGACTGAGAGGCCGCATAAACAGTAGACGAAACAAAGCTGGCCTTTTTATCTGAAGCTTTGTTTTACTGGTGATTTTGTTCCTTGGTTTTTTTTCGGAAATTCTCTTTCTAGCGATTTTGATTCATGTGTTTTATATTTTGTGCATATAAAATTTTCATTTATTAGGATATATGCACATATATCTTGTTTTGATGATATTTGAGGTTGGTGTACATAAAACATAAAAACGAACTAATTCATGATTTGAATTACATGACTTATTGATGCAGTTGCCAAGCTACCTAACTGTCGTGTCATCTTTCTTTTTCTTGGATGTTTCGCTCCTCTATACTGCACACGTCGTTTCTTGATTTCTGATTGTTAACCCCACTTTTTTATTTGTTTAGAGCAGTCAAATTAGATCAAACTTATCATATCTAATTTACTTCAATTCTTGCTTCCTGCCAAATTATTTTTTTTATTATATTCATGTTTGACGTTTGCTACGTAAAACAGAAAAGAGATAAGATTGGTAAGAGCAGAAAGTAACACATTGTGTTTAATTAAAGTAGGTAGTGTTATCTTGTACATATTATAATATGATTTTAAACCCTCTGCGGACTTAGATTTTTTAGTACAAAACTAAAAATTCTAACTCCTACCAGATTCGGTCGAGTTTAAATTAAATATATGGTAAGTGTAATATATTTATCGTAAGATTAGTGTATAATTTAAAATAAATTACCAATTAATAACAAATTTGTATTTAATTCGGTGTGATCAAATTTGTTTTGAGTAAGATTCTTTAAAAAAAAAAAAGCATACATTTTTCTTAATTTCAGTGATTCTAATATGCACCAGTGGACCTACACATTTACTTTTTCATGCTTTTAAGGCCGATATTTGATTTTGATTTTAGGAAATAAAAGTATGTTATATGGTGGATTATCAAGTACTGCCATTTATTAAACCAGAAACTTAGGGGTTTTTTTTTTTGGTTTTGTGGGGGGGGGGGGGGGGGGGGTTCGATTCCATTCTCATGTGCTTCGTGGGCTACATCCACCGGTGGGGGGGGGGGGGGGGGGGGTTAAATTCAATAACTGAAGGATGTGAGTATTGTTGATGGCCAAGTCATGAATTATTATTAGAGCATTTTGGTTGAAGGCATTTCAGGATGATGCTTCTCAATATGGGAAAAAGATGATTTCACGTGAAATATCATCTAAAAAAGGATTGTTTCTTGCATCTATCTAACATGGCTTTGCCATCTCTCTTATAAATAGCAATGACGTTGATCGTTTCTATACCCACTAATGGGGTGCACCAGAATTGCCATGACCCACTCTGTATATTCTACCTCCTTCCCTAATATACAACACATTCTCTTTGGCAGATGTGAACATACACAGCATTAATACAAACCAGGCCAGCCTGGTCTCCTAATACCTCACACTTCTTGTCTCCCCCTACAATACGTACATGCATAAATACTACACCTCATATTGGTCAAATTTTTCCATAATTTTAGAAAAATATAATAACCAGTGCTATTTGCCTAATTCTATCACTATGGCAGTACCTGGTGTTTCAGTAATAAACTCCAATTGGCAACAGACAACAATCACCAGTAATCTCCACATGAGCAGCGTCCGTCCTTGAAATGGTGATATATTTTTGAATCTCCTACTACTATCTCTCTGTTAGTAATCTCCGAGATCCTTTTAGTAGCATGATGACAATCTTCGCATATTCTTATATTCTTTCTAATAACCACGGGTTCCCCAATAGACGTGCCAATCAAACCAAAACAAATAGCCAATCTCACACTGTGGCGCATGGGAGAATTGGCTCTTGATCTCAGTAAATCTGGTAGCTTGAACTTATAGGCACTATGAACATACAGGTCTTCACCTACCTTCCTAGAAAGAATATCAAGGACAGCATAGATAATGTTACTCTCAGTTTGTGATCTATCGTGATTGGTGAACTTGTAAGTTTTACCATTGCACTCAACTATGCTGCACCCGGTGGTTCTCTCCAGCCCTTGTTTCTTCATCAAATATCTGACACGCTCCACATCGCCCCATCTTCCAACCTCAGCATACATGTTAGAGAGCAAGACATAGCATCCAGTAAAATCATTATCTAAAGATAAAATGTGGCTTGCAGCTATCTCAGCCAGTTCAAGATTTCTGTGATGTCGACTCGCAACCAATAGAGATCCCCATATTCGGGAAGTTGGTGTCAATGGCATTTCCTCTATGAATCTTTTAGCGTGGTCAAGATTACCCACACGTCCTAACAGATCAAGCATGCATCCATAATGTTCAATTCCAGGATCAATTCCATAATCGCTCTTCATTGAATCAAAATACTTCCAACCTTCATCTACGAGGCCAGCAATGCTACAAGCCGACAAAACAGAAACAAATGTGCTTCCATTTGGTTCCATGCCGTCATTCATCATGTCAAAGAACAGCCTGAAGCAATATGCTCCAAACCCATGAACAGCATAAGCCATGATGATGGTGTTCCATGAAATGATATCTTTAAACAACATATGATCAAAAAAATTTCGTGCAGCCTCAAGATCGCCACATTTCGCATACATATGAATCATTGCATTGGAGATGAATGTACCTGAAGAAATTCCCAATTTATAGATATGACAATGTATCTGTTTTCCCTCCTTTGGTAAGGCTATTTCGGAGTAGGCAGCTAGTATACTCGTAAATGTCATCTCATCAGGTTCACAAGGCTCATGTTCCAAACATCGAAATGCTTCTATGGCCTCTCTGTTTTTGGAGTTCTGCACGTAAGCTGCAATCATGGCATTCCATGATATCAAATTTCGCTCCTTCATCTGAAAAAACACACATTTAGCAAGCGCTACTCTCCCACACTTACCATACATGTCAACCAGAGCAGTGTCCAGTATTAAATGAGGCAGATATCTGTTTCTAATTGCATGTCCATGAATGGCCTTGCCATGTAAAAGAGCTCCAAGTTTTGGGCAGGCTGGGAGCAAGTTAATCAATGTGATAGCATCCGGTCTCACATTGTCATCACCTTGCATTTTCTCCAAACAAGCAAATGATTTTAAGAATTCATCATTCAGTACATACGAACCAATCATTGCATTCCAAACAACCACATTCTTTTGTGAAATTCTATTAAAGAACCTCTCACAATAATCCACCTCACCGCATTTCCCAAACATGTCAATTAGTGAGCTCTGAATCATCGAATCTAGTTGAAGCCCATTTCTAAGCACATGGCAAAATATCTCCTTTCCACTTAACAAACAGAGCTCGAGCACACAAGCACTCAAAGCACTGATATAACTGAACTTATCAAGTTTCAGTCCAAATTTCTGCATTTCTCGGAAAACTATCAAGGAGCTCCAGCCATCCCCAACAGAAACATAGCCACTGATCATCGAATTCCAGGAAACCAAATCCTTAACAGGCATATACTCAAAAACTTTCTTCGAATCCTCAATACAACCAACCTTAGCATACATCACAATAAGCGCATTACATATATAGATATCTACATCAAGTCCAAGCTTTATAATCGTGGAATGAACTTTTTGCCCTTCCTTCAGACCAAAAACCCCAGCACACGCTTTGATCACAAACGGGAAAGTAAAATTATCAGCTTTGATCCCTTCAATTTGCATCCGACAATAAAATCCAATCGCTTCTGCAAACAATCCAGAATCAACTAGTCCCCTGATCATCACATTCCAGAGGAAAGTGCTTGATTTGTTCATTGTCTCAAACATTTGGAAGGCAGTCTCCGAACAGCCCGAATTTACACAAGACAGCAGTCTTCTAATGGATGGAACTGAATTTTCCACTCTCCTAACCAGTCTTCTATCTACTGAGGTGGTGCTTGACTTTGAATCGTGGCGTTTGATTCTAGGTTCATGGTTCTGGGTTTTTATTGTAGCTCGGGTTTTTGCAGGAACCATGTGACATTGTGAAATAGTAGGTTCAATGTGAAGGTGAAAGCTCAGTAGCGCTTTGGCCATTTTCGACGAACAGTTATCAGAGAAGTTCTCGAAATCCGGCCTAGTTGCCGTTAATTCAGTTATTGGCTTTCTTGGATTTCTTCCTCCATTTTTTACGAGCTTATGTGCAAACTCTGTCGAATATCGATGCCCCGTAAAATGTGAAGGATTTGTGGGCCTGGCAATAGAAACTGAAAGGCTGATTAAAACATTTTGGGCCAAAATCAACATTTTTCTGACCCAATTTAGAGTAATCTGACAGCCCAATAGATACTGATTGATGCATTTCATAAGCCATATATATCTAACTATAATTAATCCAACAATTTTTATTTTATCATTCCAATTATTCTTGTTTTTATATTTTATTATTTATTTTTTTTATCAACTTACTACGTTAACTTTATACTGATTATTTTTCAGTCAAATTTTTAATTTATAAAGATCATATGCATTGTATCTGTGATATTTTACATATGCATTGTCCTTAAATAGCATAGGTGCAGCCCACGTGATGGTTTTTCGATAGAAAAATCGATCGAAAAATGATCATATATGACAAATTATGATTTTATAAAGTTGAAATAATAAGTTAACATTAAAAAAAAGGTAGATAACAAAGTATAAAAACAAACATTGTTTAGATAACAAAATATAATTTACCATAATTATTAATCTATACTAATATAAAAATAAAAAATTATCCACGCTGACAAACGGCGCTTAATGACACCATGGCACCAATTTTTTGTAAAGCCAAAAACATCCTTCATAATAAAATAATTAACTTATTCAATTTTTCGAAATTTACATTAAGTGATAAAGTATTTTTGTTTTTTTTTATTAATGCAATATACTATTTTATATATTTTAATAAATTTTAAAATGTGAAAGATTATTTATTATATGCACGTACGAACGACGTGTCAAATCAGCTAGTATATAAATAATTAAACCTTCGCTATGTATATATATTGTGTGTTTAATTTGAGGGTGGTGTTAGATAAAGATTTCACCTCCAAGTAAATAAATTATTAGCATGAAATACCTTAATTATGAAATGTTTAAGGCATTCCTCTAGATTTACAAATCAAGTATGCCTCCAAAAGGCAAAAGTGAAGAATGAAAATATTCAAATAAAGGCTTCGTCAGCAAAGCCAAAACACATAAAATGAAATCATAACTCCTCACGTATGCTTTGCAGAGCAGGCCTCCAACAACCCCGCCCTCTGCCCTTCCCTTGCCACGTTGCTCTCAGAATCTGCCTTCTGCGCATTAAATTCAGCCGCTGCTCCAGCGACACGGCCGCCGGAGACGCAGAAGCTCGCCTCCCCCATCTGCGGCCATCTCTAATTGCCTCTAGCACTTGCTTTAGATCTTCCTTCTTCACCACAATCTTCATCCGCCCCTCCTCAGTCGCCGTCGTCTCTCCCCCGCTGAACTCCGCTATCGCCTCCAGAACGTTGCTCGCGGCTGCCTTGTGATTTCTTCCAGCTCTCCAGAATCTGAACTCTATTCTCCTCGGAGACTTTTCCTCGGCGATCTTCAACTCCATTTCCCCTCTCGTAAGGTACGCGCGCTTCTTAAACAACTATTATGGTTCTGTGCAGTTTCAATGTCTCAATCTAATATTTGCTGCCGAGTATTTATAGTTGTTTAAATGCCGATAAAGTAATAGCTTCGCCAATTCGGTTAATTTCTTAATTGAAAATCAGGTGTGAGTACAACCTGACAGTCCTTTACTTTAGCAATAAATTATATAGTAATAGTTTTGACTTTTCGAATTAGCTGCCTTCTGCTAATGCTGTTCAACTTAGCTGGCCTTTTTTACATATACTTTATTAATTTATTCGGTCACTCTTGTCTATCTTTTTTCTTTTAAAAATATATTTATAAATGTTTAAGTCAAAAAAATTGCTACAACTCATTCAGGGCAATCAAACAACCGTCCTTTTGCAAGAAACATATAATTCCACACCAATATATATTTCAAGAAAAAGTAAACTGATGTAAAGAAAAATATATATTTCATATGATGAAATCAAATTACAATAAGTGATTCAATGTGAAATTATTCTAGCTTCCTATAACATAGTGTACAAGTATTTTGTGTTTTTAATACTCAGTTCACCGACTGCTCACATGCGAATCCGAATTCTGCGGCGGCCAATAAACGAAAATATAGGAATTCTAAATTTGAATGCAGTAAGTTTTCAGAGTAATGTCATCCAACAATGAAATATCATCAGTTTTTATCTTTATGGTTTAAAATATAATGATTTATACGTTTTGGTTGATGTATTGCACAGTTGCTCTTCATAACAAAAATGCTACTAAAAAATCAGGGAAGATAGAAACCAATTAACAGAAATCGGTGGTATATAGCAATTCATTTACTCTTTTCTTTTTCTTTTTTTTTTTTTTTGTGTGTGTGTGTGTGTGTGTGTGTTGTTGTTGTTTCGATTAATTACTCGGAGTGAAATAAGGACAGCTACAATATTGAAATTAAAAGAGGTGGCGAACTGTAGGGTATTGAGGACGGTGGGAGGGGTTGTAGGTTGGTGATCTTTGGAGGTCGTTGAACCATACAACATTTATTGTCAAAATGCTGACTATGCTCCCAGCCTGTTCGAATTGTAGTTCACAACCAACTCAACTCATTTTATAGTGCTTCACATCTGTTGTTAAACAACTAAGAAACCATAATTCTAATTCATTTATAAATTGGATAAGCGGTGGTTGGATTACTGGATTGAGTAAAGCACGCCCCGTCCCAGAACTAATTGTTAAAGTTTTCTCTAAACATAATTTAATAGAAAGATTATGAGATAATCCATTTTGTGATTAGTATGGGGTGTTTGAAAGAGTTGATAGATTGCTAAGAGTAACCTCATTCATATGTCGTTGGAATTGCTTCACTATATAGAAATTGGGCTGAAGATGGCCCAATGGGTTGGCAAGTGTTTTAATTAAACCCGTTTGTTGTGTCACAGGAAAGACCAAGACCAAGAGGATTGGACCGAAATAAGCATATACAATTAAATTTCAAACCTTCCACTTCAAGGGCTATTGTTTTTCCTTTTAATTACCAGATTGATTCCACCACAGAGTGTACATAAGCAATTCTCTCCCCCATGATTCCACTTAGAAATTTTCAATTATTTCTTGTGACAAGTGGTGAGATAAGTGATTTAAGAAGCTTCTTCAGTTCCTCCTCTAGCATCCCCTTCTTTTTAAGGAACTTCAAATTATTCTAACATTTTATTCGAATCTTATAAATTCATTTTCTAAATATTTTACTGTATACTTTTAGACATTTTATGAACTTTTAGATATTTATAAGATATCTTTAAGGACTAAAACCGCTCCCTATTCCTCTTACTCTCATTCATCAAAAGATATGGCAGAGTGAGTTAAATTGCTATGTTTTCTTTGAAGAGCAGTTATTGTTTGATCAGCCCGCAATTTCATTATCTCCCTGATAAGAGTACTCGCGCAAGATCCAATATACCTTCCACACAGCTCCCCGTTTTTCAGAAACAAAAATGCGGGCACCCTGGAAACACCAATTTCCCTCAACATCTTCATGCAGCTATTATTTTCATCAGCATTCATCCTTGCAAACACTACTCTATCAGCCATCTGGCTTGCCAATTTAAGCACGCTAGGGTATATTTTCACACAAGGAATGCACCGTCTCATGCCCACATTGACCACAATCAGCTTATGATCAATCTTGTGAACCTTTATCAGCTTCTCCAAATCTTCCCCAGATTGCAATTGAACCACAGGCGAAAATGCGTCATGTCCATAGTACAGTATGTTGCTTACTAGCTTCTTCGGTTGAAATCCCTCTTCTTCATGAATATTCTCCATTTTCTTGTAGAAGACAAAATATGGGATTTTCTCAATGTTTTCTCTCCTGCATAATTGCCTGATTTTCTCTGTATCATTAGCCATCACATGCAGAAAGTTGACGTCACTTGATATTCTGCATCGTTCCTCCATGAATCGCTGTATTATTAAATTGTACTTGTAGTGTCTAGCTGAAAAATGAGCAATCACCAGTTTCTCCTGAGAAAGCTGAAGCCCCTTATCATATTCTGAAGTGCAGTGAATTTCCAGGATTTTTTCACCTGTTTCCGTCTTTGCGAAATCAAGATTATCCCTGTCCTTCACTAACCAGAAACCTTGATCATTTGGTTGGAGTTTTAAAGATGAAGCTCTAGTTTTACTATTGAGAGGCCGAGAAAAGGTTTGAGAAGATATTGAATAGGAGTCATTGTGGAAGAAAGTGAATGCAGAGGAATAAGATGAAGACAATAATCTTGCAATTGTAGCCATGAAAATGGTAAGGGGGTTTCCAGTTAGTGCAGGAGAGGTATGAATAAGCTAGTAAAGAGAGAAACAAGTCTGGCGTGAGGGTCGGAATATGAGATTGATATGTTATCTCACATTAATTTTGGTTTTATAGGCAAATGCTTTGTGTACTCTTTGTAGCTTGTAAGGCCAAAAGGATCTCTATGAGCCGAAGTTCTGGCATAGGCGCCTGCTCCATAATTGACACGTTGAGATTATACAATTACTAGGTAACTTTACTGTATTCACAGTATTAAAATTAGTCGTGCGCGTAATAATATTAATACGACTGAATAATTAATACTGAGCGTCTGTTTACAAAATATCCATAATCATGAACATTCTGGGTTTGGCAAGTAATTTAAAAAACTTAATAACTGCAAATACATGATTAATTAGCCGGCTCAATTCGCTCTACAGTGTTTTTCCAGAAGAATATGAAGTAAGTAAGAAAGGCACTTAGCTACAAGGGATAATTACACTTCCCTCTCTTAAACTTTAGCATAATTACACGTACATTTTTTATAATTTGAGAAATTACATCTAGCACCCTTAAAGTTTGCTTTCATTTACCAAATAAGTTTCTCCGCTAGGCAAAATTCATCGAATTTTGCTAATGTTAACTAAAAGATCGAAAATAAATCTGTATTCACCCCCTATTAGCTTATTACAAGTCAAATAAATTTTTTTATAACCAAATTGTTCTCATATGTCTTCATGCATCAATACATGTGATGAGGTATATTTTCACCATTATAAAAGTAGTTTAGTTCGAAAAAAAATTATTTTCACCATCTGGTTAAGAATTTAGCTTATGTTTGGATTAATGTTTTGGGTGTTTTTGTTTTGGTGTTTTGGAGATAGAGAGAGAAAAATAGAGATAAGTTAGTATGTGTTTTGAGATAGATGGTATGTTTGGATTTGTATTTTGATATAATATAAAATATTGTAAAATAAGTGGTGTAGATTTGATGTTGGGATTTGGGAGACAAAATGTACTGTTCATTGTCAAATCATGTCTTTTAATATATATATATTTAGTAATATATATGTGTATGTATATAATATTTTGTTTGACAGTGGAATATAATATATATATTCTATGTTAAGTAATTTTTTTTTATTGAGGCATTTCTTTTTATTTTTTAAATAATAAGTATAATTTTAATGAATAATTAAACATATTGTAGTATTGTCTCCAAAATGATTTTATTAGACTTTATATTTGGCATGAAAAAATATAATATATAAAATTTAAATAAAACATTTAGAATTAAGTATGTATTATTGGTATATTGTCCTCAAATTTGAAATTTCTCAAATATTTCAGTGAAATAGGAAAAATTATGTGTACAAAAGATTTAAATGGTCTAAGTTAAAGAAATTTGTAATCAAGCGTTAAATGCATTATATAACAGGTTGAAAATACATTCATTAGAATTTTATGTGTGAATAGATAAATTTTAATACGTAATTGAAGTAATAAAAATATGAATTAGGTATACAGTACTGATATATTGTTAGTAGTGTACGTAACTGTTACAGTACTGCACCTATATTACTAATTGCTAATGCCTTTATGTAAAGATTCATAAAAAGCATAGTACTAGTAATTAAAAATAAAAACGATAACATCTAACCACATTAAAAAAAAAGCAAAATTTATTAGATTTATTTACATATAAATAAAGTTTAGTTAAAAGATAAGAATGAATTTTATGATATGTCCGTGCATTTAATTTTTTTTATACAAATACGTTACAACTAATGAATTATATTTTGATTATATTAATTGTATCACATTTAAGAACAAACAGAAAATAAATATTTATAGCATATTAAATATAAATAAATAATCTTGCATAAAATTTATATATATTTATATGACTTAAATTGAACATATTATTTTTAACTAAAATGCATGAACAGATTGTATCAATTATAAAATTTATTTTTTTTACTAATCGCATATTAATAAAATTAATTATGTGAATATTAAGAGGTGCAAGACAATAAGAAGAGAGAAAAGAAGGAGAGAGAAAATAATATAAAAAAAAGAAGAGAAAAGAAGGAGAGAGAAAATAATATAAAAAAAAAGAAGAGAAAAGAAGGAGAGAGAAAATAATAATAAAAAAAGAAGAGAAAAGAAGGAGAGAAGGCGGCGTCAGATGAAAGAAGAGTGAAAAGAAGTAGAGAGAGAAAATAATAAAAAAAAAATAATAAAAAGTTTAAAATTCAACTTGCACACCTAATGGAGGTGTGCAAGTTACAAATACAAACTTGATTTTGTGTTTTGGCCCATCTTAGAGATGGGCCAAAACACAAAAACAAACATAACCTTAGATTTAAGGCATGCTTATTTTATATTTTATCTTAATATTTTTTATTTTACATATTTTAATTCTTTGAGAAATTGAGAATATATATAATAAAAAGATATATTGTAATTGTGTCAATATCTCGTGTTTTAATTTCTTTTCAATTTTTCATGTCTCCGTATCCATGTCATATCGTATTTGTGTCACCATATCTTTATCGATGCACAAAGGTGTTTAGCTATAGTTTTCTCACCAACACTATCTCATATAGGATTTTCTACTCTAAACCATGTTGTCTTTTATGTCATTGAATATACACATATCATATGTATAAAATATTTTTTTAAATAAAATATATGACATCATTTATACATGTATCATGTATATGTCAATTAAGATAGTTGATACAATAGATCTGAATTACGAAATCTAATTCGGCAAATCAAGTTTGGTTGAATTGAATTACATACTAAGTTTGATATATTTGACATATAATTAGTTATTTCTTTTAAAATTATACTGTCATTCATATCTCAAATATATTTAACTTGTAAAATTATTAATTTAGATATAGGCGAGCCAAGCCTACTTTATAAGATGCTATTATAATTTGTCTAGTCTTTGTATGTTTGTACAATATATTTTTGGGAATTGATTTCACTTAATCCCCCTGCCGGCCTCCCACTCAGCCCCTCTCGTAACGAAGGTGAAAAATAATGGCAAAGTCGTTCTCTTAATATCCATCTCGTGAGCTATGTGGTGGGAAGTCGAAGGGGGAGTTGGAGATCCAAAATAATGAGTAAATTAAAATTATTACAAGTGCTTATATATATATAGGCCCTTTACCAGAAGGTTTGATATTTAATGAGCGAGTGGTGACCACACTCAAAAAGATCTGAAGAGAGAGCAAAGCCCAAGAGCACATGAGATTAGAGACAAACAAACCAGGTTCATGACAGTTCATGCACTTCCCACGAGACCTCTGTCTCCTCATCTTTCCACAAGCTTTAACCTATAAACCCTTTCCGCTCTGAATTCAAGGCCCCAGATCTGATCAGATCCAAAATCCAAATCCAAATCCAAATCCCTCCTCCACATTTTAAACAATTGCCTCAAAGGGTGGTTACATTATTAACGCAGGAATATTTTCTTATTTATAGCGGGTGTTTTTGCACCAATTTTGAGTATCATGGCGTCTCTTGTCTGAGTATATAAGCTGCGTACATAAAGTCCCCGACTCCCCGGTTTATTTCATTTATTTGTCCTTTTAAGTTCATTTTCTTTACATTATGAATTCTTCTTTTGGGGTTATGGGTGGGGTGCAGATCTGGTTTTGATTAGTGATGCTTCTGGTTGAGGATGGCCGGTGATGTCAGGTGGATTCAAACATTCACTGGGACTTTCCCATCCTTAATTAAAAAGAAAAAGAAAAGAAGGATATAGAGAAGTGATAGGCTATATGATAAATACTAGAAAAGAAGCGCATCCAATACTGCCAAGAAAGGTAAATAAATAAATATTGAAGAGATGAAGGCGGTAAGAAAAGTCACAAGAATCAGGTGGATCTGCTGCAACTTTGCAACATAGAGATCTGCTCAAAAAGTAAATTAATGAACCACCCACCCACAAGTACCGCACATGTCACCGAATCTCTTGACAAAAAATTAATCAAGATATTTCCACCCACTCCCAGGCAGCAGCAGCTACCCAAGATAATTAAACAAGAGGCTAGGCCTAGGCGGCTTGCTCCTCCGCCTCCCCTTTTTCACGCTCTACCTTACGCTAATTATCCATCCAAAACAAAACTACATTCCCATCCCTCTAAACTCTAAAACCAACTAACATTAATTTTCTCAAAACTCCCACTATCATACCCTCTCTTCATATATTATTTATATATATAAACTAACAAACACCTACTCTCAAAATATAATCAGTTGCTATAATACCTTTTTTCTCCATATAACAATAATATCAAATATCTTTATTCTGCTCCAATTTTTTTCAATTATTATCAATATACAATTTGACATACCCAATAACTTTTTATGTTTCTAAAAAATAATACTAAACATATCTTCATAATTCTCTAACTTATTAAAAAACAGTGTGAAACATTCATCACATTGCCCAATAAACAAATTAAATTTCCAAATTATTTTCCCAAACCCTTCACATATTCAATAATATTACAACTGGTATTTTTAATTACCGATTCAGCGTTGTGCTGCATAAGATTATTGGAAACAACACATAGAAGTTGCCAGAAATTACAAGTAAAAGATTGATGCCAAAATATCACCCCGTTATCATACAGAAAAGTTTAGGGTTCCCCCCCACATGTATCTGAAGGCTGTTTTAGACCTCCAACGGGTAAAGGACCACGGAAATGGACCTCACATGACTCAGCATGTACTCGCAAGATACTATATACAGCTAACCACATCACGTGCTATGTCCACTCAACAAGCGTATCATTACAAGACAATTTCCAGAAATTCACACTACTTACGTGAACTACCACCAATCCATTATTCACACCTCAAATCACTGCCCAACTAACATTAAACAACAAGAACAACGTAAACATACTACCAAACACATGTTAAGTGGTAAGCAATAGGACAAAATACCCAGAGAATAAAAAAATAAACAAGGACGGACATTCTGATTTACTACTCAGCCAGAGCAGCTGCTGCTGGCATTAAACTACATTTCCATACCTCGTTCTGAACCATCTCCATTTCTCAAAAAATTGGGGACGACGCCAGTGGGTAAAAGACTTAAGAATACAATTCGACAAGACAAAATTTCAGAAATTCTCTCCCATTAAGTGTTAGAGGAACGACATATATAGTTAGATTTCTTAGAATTTTCCTCTTACACAAGACACAATTAAGGCTGTCTAATCTGCTCCAAGCCTCCAACATCCACAACAAATTAGAGAAAACAACGCAGGAATCTCAGACAATTTTCTAAACCCAAGCCAAAATACTCTAAGAAACCATAAAAACTGTTAAGTTAAATCCAATAAGCAACAAAAATGAAAAGCATAAATAGATAACAAAAAAGAGCCACCAGCACGAAATCGACCTCCATCCATCCATCTCCATCCAATTACATTACAATATTATCCCCTAATCAGAACTGGAAGCGGACTTACTCTCTGGCTTTCTGCAGAGAATCATATGCATCGGAGTGAAAATCCCCGTCTCGCCTCCTCTAGTCAGGTGATCGGCGGTCACGAAGAGCATCTCGTGCACGTCCACCACACCCTTTGGCGCAATCCCCAACCACGCCAGCACCGTCACCAAAATGTGGTTCCTCCAGTACGCAATCCGACCCATCTTCAGCCGGGTCCACCACGGGTTAGCCGGGGGTTTCGCCAAGTCTTTCTCCTTGACTACTTCGAACCCAACTTTTTTAGCCACCTCGGCTATATCCTTGTAGCTCCGTAGCCCCGGCAACGCGTCTCCCCTCTCAATACCCTGGATGATCTCCACGTGCTCCGGGTCATCCCCACGGTACAATTCCGTGGTCACCCACTCATAGGATACGTACAAGGATCCGGGCTTCAGAACCCTGTAGATCTCGCTGTACACTTCTTCGAGTTTCGGCGCATGGCATGTGGCTTCAATCGAGTAAGCTCCGTCGAAGCTGTTGTCGTCGAACGGCATCTGAAGGAAGTTGCCGCACACCACCTCACACTGTTTGTCAAGCCCGGCCTTCTTGTTATGCATCCGGGCCCGGTTCACCTGGTACTCGTTAATGGTGATACCGACTACATTAGCCCCGGAATGAGCCGCAATTGCTCGCATCGGGCCCCCGACCCCGCAGCCTGCGTCGAGAATTCGGGCTCCAGGCTTGATATTCAAGAGATCCACGGCCATCTCTTCGTGGACGCGCGTGGCATCCCGGTGTGATTTTCCAGGAATCGAGGGCGAAAAGTGGAAGGACTGCCCCCAACCCCATTCATAAATATCAGTTACGAGATTGTAGAAGGTATCCACAAACGCCGGCACTTTATCCGCGGTTTCGATTTCTTTGGGGCGGCGGAAAAAGGACCAATACTGTTTGTACTTGTCCTGAACCTTTTCCTTGGCAATTGAGCCGCCAGAGAGGTGGACGGCGGGCTTGCCCTTCTGCTCGGCCGAGCCGAGAATGCAGACGAACCAGTACAAGCCGCCGACTAAGAGAGAGGCGGTACAAAAGAGAGTGAGAGAATCCATGGATAGAAAAAGAGA
>NC_026152.1:21159163-21179629 GCF_000512975.1 Sesamum indicum
GAGTCTGCAAAGTGGGAAGTGAAGGGAGAGTGAAAGCTTTATGGTGGAGAGGGAAGTGGTGGGATTGTGATTTGGTGTGGGATTGGGGTTGTGGGCCTGGGGCTAGTTGTGTCAATGAGATTTTGACACGTCAGCGGGGGGTATTTATATGCTGAAGCTGAAGCAACTCGCAATGAATAGCAGATGAAGGTAGAGGTATATAGCATTAAAAATGATTATGATAACATAATAAAGTAATTGTGATGAAATTAAGATTAAGATGCATAAAAAGTGAAAGGCGTAATAAGCCATAAGCAGCACAAAATTCCCCCACATAAGGTTACATCCGTGTGAGTTGGAAATTCTGATAAATAAGGTTATAATTTAGATGGGATGGGATGGCGGTGTAATTAAATTTAAAAAATGAATAATAATGTGTGGTAGTGGTTTGTCTGATTAATATTAATGGAGCGTGATATTTTTGAATTAAATACAAACAGGCCTGCTTCCTATCCTAATCTTGGTTTTAAATCTTTGTCGTCTTGTGGACTCTGGAGAAACGGCGTCGCATACGCTCTGCTTTCATCCATCCATCCATCCTTCCTATTTGGAATTGCCTTTCTTCTCCATACCTATCTATCTAGCTGCATTTTTTTTTATGGAATTTAGTAGCAACCAACTGTTATAAACTACTTAATAATATTCCTGTGATTATTTGGTTTTGGTTTTAGTTTTGAGTTGTATTTGTGTGAATTATTTAAATATAGTTTGTGTATGAGTATGTTGGAGAAGGTGGGAATAGTTTGAGGTATATTAATAAAATTAAAATCTCTTGGTTATTAATAAAGTAGAAGTTTGAGGTATATGATTCAGATATTCATTTTGGTTATTAATAAAGTAGGAGTTTGAGGTATATGATTCAGATATCCAATTCAAGAAATAAAATAATTATAACATATGTTGTTGTGCATTTAATGAAAAAGACATCACAAATTGTTCAAAACCATTAACTATATTATTTTTATTATTGTCAATGCGAAATCTAATGCTCTAACAGACTTGCAACATCGGTCAAAGATGGTGATCCATGTGATCCATGTTGTAGTTGTGATGCAGCCACAATATCATCAGTAAGCCACCCCCCACAACAATTCACCATACTATCTGCCAAACTTGAGCCCATTATTCATAATCAGATTTCAAATTTTTATACACACACAATTGGGCCTTTTTATGTATTCGGAAGCCTTACGCTCAGAATCACAAATTATTGTATTGGGCAATGGGCTCCATAAATATCTTCTATTTTTAATAATAATATGTGGTCTAATAATATGTCACGCATTCTACCAATGTATGCATCTTTTAAATATACAAAATAAAATATTAAATCAATTGTTTTTGGATAGTAAGCTTTTAGATCTATTTTTGTGCACTATAACTATAAATTGCCAATGTAATTATTATTTAAAAAATAATATGATTAGAAAATCAGAATGTGATTGGGGTATATCATACCTATTGGGAAAAAAAAATAAAAAATCTTAATGACCCTTCTACATGTATAAAATGACTTAAAAATTTTAAAATTAGCCTACTTTTTCAGGATTTTGAGCTGTACATCTCCTAAAATTTCATAACTTGAAATGCTACAACATGGACCAAGTACAAACATGTGGGTTTATAAATAAATACATCTATTCAACTGTATTTATGCTAAGACAGGTTTCATCAATTTATATTGCATTTGATATTCTGATCGGTTTCTACAATCTCAATCTTGAACTGACTTAAACATTGTAAAATCTTAATTGAGACATCCCAGTTAGTTTAACAAATTTTTTTTTTCTCATGAACATGATGCAATGGGTTACACATTGAGGCTCGAGTAACCTCATCTTAGCAAAATTAACGTTTTCAATCCAAATGAATAGTATAATTTAAAGTAGTAGGATAGGACATAGGAATCAACAAACAAAAAATGATGATTAATTGACAAATGAATAATATGAGAAGATAACAACATATGTCTGATGAATAATAATAAAAATAAATATGGATAGATAATATAAGGGTAGCAAAAGACAAAATGGAAACGTGCGTAGATCCATTGAAACAAGGAGTTGGGAGTTGGAGGTTGTGGGGGTTAGGTGGGAGCACGTGCCATATCTCAGGAATGTAGCTAAAACTGATTATTATAATTTTAATTTAAAAACAAATAGATATTAACAAAAGAATTTGTAATGTTAAAATGGTTTGATCCCAACTCAATAATATTGGATTGGATTGAATGATTGATGTTTGATGAGGAGTGTGTTTACACAAAACTAAACTATACAAACTATTATTACATTAATTAGTTGTTCCAAATTTTAATTAAAGTTTAATAACTGCTTGCTAAATGGAAGCTCGGGAGTAGACTGAGAGACTCTGAGTGTGTGTGTGTGTCTGTGAAGGCAGAAGAGAGGCGCCCCCACACCCACACCCACTCATCGGAAAATGGAGAACCGGGGCCGTCTCACCCACCTGTTTGTCACTGTGTTTCTCTCAAACTTCTCCGAGTTGATGGTGAGTCCCGCCATTCCCGACGTCACCTTGTCTGCTGTCTGTCCCGGCAAAGATGAATGCTCTCCCGCCATTTACCTCACCGGTTTCCAACAGGCGGTATACAACTAATATGCATATACCTTCTCTCTCCTGCTTTTACCTACCTTCTTTTCACTTCCTCTAATTTTACTTCTCTATGGAATCCCACTACTTTGATGTTAGAAAAGTGTTCGCTTCATTCAAGCTTGATTTGCTTGTTTCATTAACTTTTTCTCAACATTATCAATTCAATTTACTGTAGCTTGGCCCCTTGGTTCACATCAGTTCATAGGTCTCTAGATGGTATCTCTTGAGTTTTTCTTTTAACTATACAAAGACCTCCTTCAGTCCAGTTTCAAGATTGAGTGCCCCGCTCTCTGCTATGTATTGTGCAGCCATAATGCTCTCTTTCCTAAAATGATTTATTTTCTATTTTCCAGAAATGTCACTCATTATGTTTCAGATCGAAAAATGATCAAGGAAATACAAGAATATTGCTCCAACGTGTATCTTTTCATGTCTAACGGAGAACAATTGGTTCATGTCAGACGCAAGCACTGAAATTATGCTATCGATCAATATTGAATAAGCATATTGAGTTCAATTGAACGTAAGGATGGGTCCAGTGCTCACAAGTGATCTACTATTTTCAGATATCATTTTTATTAAATGCAGATTGCGGGAATAGGTTCTGTGATCATGATGCCACTGATTGGAAATCTATCTGATGCTTATGGTCGGAAAAATATGATGGCAATCCCGCTGCTTCTTTCCATTATTCCGTTAGGTATGCATATGCTCGGTTTTATTTGCTTAAAGTATCCCATTAAGGCTTTGACAGGGCCGGTGCTATCAATCAATGTGAAAATTTCAAGACCAGTTATTGTGTCTGCGGACCGTGATTGAACTATTGCAAGATGCTATAAGTTGTAATCCAACTAGTTTACTTAAATTTAAATCTGGATATCATTCTATGTCAGAGTACTACTGCCTCTTTTGTCTGACAATTTGAGTTTATACATGAGATGGTTTATTCTACATGGCAACAGAGTAAGGCCAGCATAAGGTCTTCTCTCAACTCTCACTGCCACTTCTTTATGAAAAAATAATTCACGTACTACAGCCTGCATGAGTGTGTCAGACAAGTATTGAAGCACTGCCACACATCTGTAGTATGAAACGATTTTAGATGAGGTAGTAATTGGACTGAAAAGATAGTTTTTGCAAATTTTACTGGTTAATTGAATTTTAAAGCTGGAATACTGATAGCATGTTTTATTTGAAGCATTTACTTGCCTCTGATGTTGGTGTATAAATTGTTGGATAATATCTTTTATTTGGTTTTCAATATCTAAAGAACATTATCTACTCATACTTGTCTTTGTATTGTCTTTCTCAACTCTGATCTAAAATTCCATCGAGTTAAGAATGGAAGCATTGGGGTGGAGGGAGTAGTATTTAGTTTCATCCATATCCTATATTGATTTTTTCACACTAATTTGGTCATGTACATGCAGTGGTATTGGCTTGGAAGAGGACATTAACCTTCTTCTATGCCTACTATGCAATCAAGACTTTTACTGCCATGGTTACTCAAGGTGGTGTTGCGTGCCTTGCTCTTGCGTATTTGGTAATCGAAACTTCAGTCCCTTATAATTCTCTTCTTTGACAGATTTAACATAAAGAATATGTCAAAGTATTCAAACAAATCTTCTTAATGCATTTATCTGGTCTATTAGTGTTCAGCTTTATATATAGCTTCACAACTTAAGGTGCTGTAGTCGGACTCAAGTTGTGAACGACAGTCGAGAAGTTTGTTCCTTGTAAGGCAGTAAATAATTGATTGCCAAATTTAAACATGATGGGTATGTTCATAGGCAGACAATGTATCAGAGGGGAAGCGTATCTCTGCATTTGGGGTCCTGTCTGGTGTGACATCTGCTGCATATGTTGGTGGTACATTAGCTGCCCGCCTACTGTCCACGGCTCAGATATTTCAGGTCCTTCTTCCTTCATCATTCCTCCCCCCCCCCCGCCTGCCGCGGAGACAAGTAATTATCTTTTAGGGTACTATCTAGTTTTGAGATAGTGATTTGATCCATTCAGGTTGCAGCAATTTTATCTATGGTTGCAGCAATCTACATGGGAGTTTTCCCCCCCCCCCCCCTGCTGCCGCGGAGACAAGTAATTATCTTTTAGGGTACTATCTAGTTTTGAGATAGTGATTTGATCCATTCAGGTTGCAGCAATTTTATCTATGGTTGCAGCAATCTACATGGGAGTTTTTCTAAAGGAAACAACTCGCGGAGATGATGTTTTGGAGCAGCCTATCTTGAAGGTAACAGAAGGTGATGAGGACAGTTGTAAAGCATCAAAGAAGATAGAGGTCATTAGGAAAATCCCATCTCCTCGGGATATATATCGTTTGCTAAAGAGTAGGTAGGAAAATTTTTTGCCCTTTACTTTTTATAGTTAAGATACTGTTAATTTTTTGATGTTCCTCCTTATGCTGAACCAAGGATATTCTTTTAAGTATAAAGTAACTTGCTGCATATGCAAAATTTGTTTATCAATACTTGTATCAATAAACCACTTCTCCGGTAGAAGATACTACCTGTTAGATGTGACTATTTCTGTTGTTGGTAGTATTCTCTATGATCAGATTGTCGAGCTTCTAGGAGTGAAGAACCTGCATTAACTTTATAGATGACTTGTAAACCTTTGGCATTAGAACCTCATCTGATCATATTGATTCACTTTTTCATCACCATGTGATCCTTGTGAAGATGGTTTCCTGTGTATTTACGAACTATTTCATGGTTAACTAACTGCTATTGCGACATGTCTTGAATGCTGACCTGCAACATGGATGGTGCTCATCAGTCTGTATCATTCAAACTGTATTTTATCATACAATACGACTATTCTCCAACAATTTCGTTCATAAAACAGAAGTGTTAGATTATCATTGTAGCACAACATATAGAATCTAATATCCCATCAGTTTCTTGGTATGACAGACAAAGCTCTTAAATTATCTACACAGCACGTTGTTCATTTTCATCATGCTTAAAATTGTATGGAAATTCTTCATTTTTTTCTTCTTGGACCAACAGACAGTAATTACCCCTTGTAATTTTTTTTTGCAGCATTACATTTTCATTAGCAGCATGTGTTACTTTCTTCAATAGCCTTGCAGAGGCTGGACTTCAGTCTTGCTTACTGGTGTGGTCTCTTTCTTTATACATGTTATTTGTGTGTGTTCGGTGAACAAGTTTGCCATGTGCAGCAAAGCGTTTGTTCATAGTGATAATAAATTTATCTTCTGCAGTATTTCCTAAAAGCACGATTCCAGTTCAAAAAGGACCAGTTTGCAGATGTGCTGCTCATTGCCTACATTGGAGCAACTATATCAAATGTATCTTCTATTGGCTTATTGCTAATATATACTAATTATAAAGTCTATATATTCAATTCTTGATTTCATTTGTTCCAGCCTTTATTTAATGTCAACGTTTGACAATTTTGTCGTCCCTACTAAATTAACGACTTTACAGATGCTCCTCATGCCTACATTGGGTCCCATTATAGGGGAGGAGACCTTGTTGTCTTTAGGACTTTTTGCCGGATTCTTGAATGTATGTAATTTGCATAGATCAAATATTTGCTTTGTATATTTATTTCTGGTCTGGTAGGAATATGGTGATCTACTGGTTACTCTAATATATATTGGTTATCTGGTTTGGTGCAGATGTTTTTTGACAGCATAGCATGGGCCCCCTGGGTATGATATTTCATTAATCTTTCTGTGATCTCATAATGTTATCCTGCTCCGTTTGCCGTTTAAAGTTAGCCTCTTACCCTTGAAACTCACTAATGATGTTGTCTTGCAAGAAATCGATTCCCCCCATATTTAACTGCATGTATAGAATGAATACTATTTTACTGCTTGCTATTCATTCTATCTGTAGGTACCCTATGCCTCTGCTTCTATGGGTGTTTTTCTTTTCCTGTCAAGCCCAAATGTGAGTTAAAAACTTTCAACATAAACTCATCTTCTTCTGGACTACTAGGTTACATTTTTCTGACATGTCTAGCTTTGTTCTAAAATGTACAGCTAAGAAGCATTGTATCAAAACAAGTTGGGCCCAACGAACAGGTAATTGTTTGCACTTCATGTCCGTGGGGAGATAGTTGGCTATACAGACATTGTTGTGAGATGCAGCACAGAGTTGTACAAATGTTTGTTGCTAGCTAAAAGCTTTACCCCATTTTATGCTGCACTAATAATATGTTTTTCTTGCGTTTAATAGGGTCTTGCACAAGGATGCATTCTGGGAATGACTGCATTTGCTAATGTCATCTCTCCATTGATCTATAGTCCGCTTTCAGGTGTCGTAAAATTCCACTCTTTTACATAGAAACAGGTAGCAAACGGTATCTTAAACGTACAACTTAAACCTGTGTTTCTTCCAGCTCTATTTTTGTCGGAGGACGCACCGTTTCATTTCCAGGGTTTCAGCATCCTATGCGTAGGACTTGCCTGGGTAAGAATCATCTTGTACTCAATGCCCTCTATCATCGTTGCTGGTTCAATCTGCATAGCACAAAAACTATGCTGGGATTATATTTTCCTGCCCAAATTGCTGTCTCTGCTACTATTGCACCATGCTAGTTAGTGATTGTGGACAACTTTTTGCAGCTGGCAGGCTTCTTTCTGAGCATAATGATTCCCCTGTTATCAAGAAACAAATCCAGCAACGGGGACAGCGTGGTGGAGGCCTAGATCCGTTTTGTATAAAATGGTGTTCAGCTGCCTCATTGTTATGAAGTAGGCTTATTGAAGATGTCATTATGATAAGTATACCACGTGATGCGACTCTAGAATTGTTGGGCTGGGGAGGTAGCCCAATTCCAAACTCCAAACCCCAAAATCTATCAAAAATATACTTTGATACAATTAATTCAATTTTGATGGAATACAAAAATATAGCGAACAATGGCTATCTTAGTTGAAGAATTCTACTAATGAACAGAGTGTGTTGTAAATGTCAAAGTTGGGGCGACGTGGCACGCGCTAGATATTTATAATGAAATGAAGAATTCCTTGAGTAGACGAACTGTTTGTAGAATTCAAAGGGTTCCTAACTTTACAGGTTGGCAGGTCAATATCAGTGCTGTGTTGAATTTGTTGTTTCATTCACAAAGTAACTGTGTCTCAAAAATCAAAATCCAGAATGAACCAAATAATACTAAGTGGGCAGTGAACTGCCTTTGTCTTTGAATTTGTCAAGATTCCTTCCTCTCTTTTCTTTATGATTATTATAGAGTTTATTTTACAATGATATGCTCCTTAATTCCTTTTAAATAGGGGCTTGACCTTAAATTTAGTATTTTTCGTGAGATCATTATTCTTTTACCTAACTTTTGAATTATTTGAAATAATCTCATGGATGCTATGTGTCAACAATGTAATTGGTAAGTTGTGGCGCGACGTATTATTATTTATTTTGATGAAATTTCTCTTGGAAAAAAATGCTATATCAAAAAGAAAGCAATAATCTTCTTATCCTACAATTAATATAAACACATACTAATAATATTGCAAAGTTGATGTTCTTCTCCCTTAAAAAAATGTATCCGCATCTATATTGATTTACATGAGTTCAAATTTTAATTAAAACATAAGTTTCTTCATACATATAAATATATATATACATTTCATGATAACGATATTCAAACAGAAAGATTAAGTAATTGACAAAATGACCCTCCACCAACTTTTATCCGTACGTGTTGTGCCCACTTGCACTTGAGCATCCCACATACGACCAAGAATGCTTCCAACTTTTGTTTACGAGAAAAAGTGAAGAATTCAACTCACAACCCATTCTTTTTTGGGCGATGTCTCACTCTTTCAAATATAGAGTTGAAGAATATAAGTAAATGTAATTATTAATATTTTGGATTGTGTAGACATCGACACAGGCACAGGCACAGCCACAATCACTAATTTTTTTCATTTCAAACTGGGTAAAAGAAAATAAAGAAAAAGTGGAGGTTTGGTTTTGATAGTGGGAGTGGGGGGGTTAGCCGGCTCTACTCTAATAACCACGTCAATCATCATCATCATCATCGTCATCACCACTTTTGTTTAATTAATGCATTTAATTCATAATCTTGATCACTAATATATATAATTCTACTTTGATTTAGTCAAAATGAAAATCTACATAATGCAATAAGTAGGTAGGTTAAGTTTGTGAATGGATGGGAGGAATGTAGTAAAAGTTAGCAAGTCAAAGAGTAATGTGATGATGATGATCATCTTCATACAGAATGACAGCAGAACACAATTTGGTCACACCAACCCACCTTATAATCCCAATGTATAGTCCAGCTATAATGAATTAAAATCACACTTGTTGTATGTATAAGAAACACAAATAGGGCTTCAACTATTTCAGCTCACCAACCCCAGAAAAATGAAAAAATACCACAACCGCAACCACAACCACAACCCGCTTCTTCATTCATTTTTCATATATAATAATAATTCCAATCATCATCACTTGCCCCTTGTCTTTTTAATGAATGAACAAAGAGTAGGTTATATATATATATAGGCACGACGCCCGCCCCTACTACTCTTCTTTCATTTCTTCATTCACACAAACACATTATTACTGTTAAATATCTCATTCCAAAGGGAGATCCATCCATCACAAGAATGGAGAACTGGAAGAATTTGATTCACCTTTTTGTGACCGTCTTCCTCTCCTACTTTGCCTCCTTGGTCGTCAATCCCACCATTGCTGACGTCACCATGGAGGCCGTCTGCCCCGGCAAAGATGAATGCTCCCTCGCCATTTACCTCTCCGGCTTCCAGCAAGCGGTAATCTACCTATATATATATCCATCTCTCATTTACTGTTATTTCATCTATCCATACATATAAATGTACGTCCATGTGTGTATAAACATCCATCGATGAAGGGAGATATATATGCACGTTTATTTAGCTGTATTTTGTTAGAAAGTTATATATTATAAGCAGCAACACCACCAGCTCTGCCGCCGGTGCTTCCACCTTTAGGAACATAATATACATGAAACTCATCATCATCACTCCATTCCCAATCATCATCTCTGTTTCTTCACTACTCATTTTCATTTTAACTTTAATTACCTTCTTAATTAATTAATTCAGTGATTATAAAACAGAGTTTAATGTGATATTGAAAATGACCAAAATTATCTTTTATTAAAAAATAATAACAATTTATCCCCCTATATTTTTTAAAATAAAACAATTTACCCCTTATCTAAGGAGGCAAATTGCTTAATTTTAAATAACAAAGGGAGTAAATTGCTGTATTTTAAAAAGTACGGGAGGATAAATTACTACTCATTTTTTATAAAAAAGTAATTTGTATATTTACAGGGGTTAAATTGCATTTTTCCCTTATAAAAAAGAAGACTTGTAATAGAAATATCTAAAAACAGGTTGGAGTAATCCTCTCATTTTCTTCTCCTAATCCAAACAAATCCGTCCAATATCTAAATACATATCCTTTCTCTTGTTTTAGCTCTCGTCTGTGTACCAAGTCACCAACTACCAATATACATTGTAACTTGGTAGGCCTTGTTTATTATATGGTTGGAAGGATGAGCTAATTAATTAAGGTAATTATTGGATTATGTGATTTGGTGGGAGTGAGTGTGTACGGCTGAGTCAATCAATCTTAACTTGATAAAGTAAATATGGATAATGGGAAAAAAGTATACAAGTGAATGATTGGTTCTTGAGGAGATGGGATGGAACTACTTAGCCGACTTGTGTTAAACATGCACAAGTTTTGCAAATAAAAATAAATAAAATAGTTACAAGTGGATATCATCTTTTTAGTACCACTTTTTCCTTTGTTTAATTGTGAGTGAAGTTAGGTGGGGTAGAATTTGTAATTGATGGTGATATTGTGAATTGGATATATATGTCTCAACCTACTTTTTAGCTCTAATTATATTACTATTAATATGATTATGACTAATTAAGATTATATATTTTGACTAAGACATTAGCTGGCATCCCAATCTTATTTTTTTTTTTATTTATTTTTTCGTCGTGCATACCATGTTTATCTCTTTTAATATTCAATTATTAATTCATACCTAATTAACATACATATGTATAAATATTCACCAACCATCTATACATACATATCCCTTTTGTTTTTTTTAATAAA
This sequence comes from Sesamum indicum, assembly GCF_000512975.1. Lineage (NCBI taxonomy): Eukaryota > Viridiplantae > Streptophyta > Magnoliopsida > Lamiales > Pedaliaceae > Sesamum > Sesamum indicum. Next base: position 21,169,975 of record NC_026152.1, read on the forward strand.
TAATAAATTAATCTTACTTTGTCAAATGATTATGATTATTCATTATAATTGAATTAACTATCCATATTGATGTATGTATATCATTTATCTTTTCAAGTACAAAAACATAATTATGTGATTCTAATTTGAATTATATGTTGATGCAGATTGCAGGAATAGGGTCAGTGGTTGTGATGCCACTCATCGGTTTTCTGTCCGACACATATGGCCGAAAGGTCTTGCTCACGATTCCCATGACCCTCTCCATTTTTCCATTAGGTATGTCGAAATTGAGACATGTCTACTTAATTATTACCATGATTTTCATATTGAATCCCTTTTTACCAACCTTAATTAGTGAGATGAGATGGTAATTAATCATTGTCAGTGAGATGCATGCAATATCCTGAAATAAGCTACCTTTAGAGTTTTGACTAGTTTTGGATACGCAGGCAAATGTTGTACGACTTTTGACATGTTTTTGTCATATATGTGCATGCAGTGATATTGGCTGTGAGAAGGACAACAGAATTCTTCTATGTGTACTATGTTTTGAAGACTTTAACAGCCATGGTTACTGAAGGGGGTGTCATCTGCCTCGCCCTTAGTTATTTGGTGAGATTTCATATCATCCCTTTTAAACATAATAATTCTCCATTTCATTCATTGCTGTCAAATGTTTTCGGAAATATCTATTGTGCTGAAAATGTGCGTGAAAGAATACTTGAGAGTGAACTTTATAACTTTGTGGAGCTATTATATATTGATAATTAGTTATTCCTCAGATTATGGATTGCCTCATCACATGCATGTATTATAAACATGTTTAATTATTTGGTCAGGCCGACAATGTATCAGAGGGAAAGCGCGTCTCTGCATTTGGACTCTTGTCTGGCGTGACTGCTGCAGCAACTGTTTGTGGTACATTAGTTGCACGCTTACTGCCCACCACTCGGATATTTCAGGTCCTTCTTCTCCCCTAATGCATATACACTTGTCTTTTCTTAATTTTCCTGAACCAACTTCTTGTGCCTTAGCTTCAGAGGCAGATCGAATCCTTTAGGTTTTCTGATGCTAATGCGATGGATATATACTTGTTGTTTTGGTTAATCAGCTGGCAGCAGTTGTAGCTGTTGTGGCAGCAGTTTACATGAAAATCTTTCTCAAGGACACTAGTACTTGCCAAGCTGATGCTTTGGAGCAGCCAATCTTGAAACCTGCAACTGAAACCAGTGAAACTGGGAATGAGTCGTTGAAGAAGACCGACTTGATTAAGAAATTTCCGTTGCCAAAGGATATAATTCGCTTGCTAAAGAGCAGGTAGGAATATTTATTGATATTTCTTGATTTACAATTCGGTTGTATGTGATGGAAACATGCTGATCAATGACCCTCTTATTTGCAGTGGTACTGTATCACTAGCATCATTTATTGTTTTCTTCAATAGCCTTGCTGAGGCAGGAATCCAAGCTTTCTTAATGGTAAACTAAATCTCCTTTTCTACGTATATCTGATCTGTGTTTATATATAATCTGCAATAAAGAATTCCTTTTAACGTTGGCACATTTAATTTCTTTACTGCAGTACTACTTAAAGGCTCGATTCCACTTCCAGAAAGACCAGTTTGCTGATATATGGCTTATTACCTATATTTCAGCAACCGTATCAAATGTATGTTATGAGATGAATTACTACTTACATATACTTAAAATTTTCCACTACTTGACCTAACTTCCTCATTAGATTTTATTGTTTCACTTATTGACCAGTCCACGTTTATGAACTCTGCAGATGGTCTTAATGCCCACACTTGGTCCGCTTCTTGGAGAAGAGACACTTCTTTGCATAGGTCTTTTTGCTGGATTCCTAAATGTATGCAACAATTTCCACTTTTTAAATCCTCTTCTTCATAAATAAATTTAAGTACAGCTTACATGACGAGTCTTTCTGGTTTTGTGCAGATGCTACTTGACAGCATTGCATGGGCACCTTGGGTAAAGCTCTTTAATCTTTTCCAGACAATGTCAATGTCCAGTAATTGAAGGTACAATTTTACATCTTTGTTCTGATTGTTTTCTTGGCAATTCTGCTGCAGGTACCTTATGGTTCTGCATTCTTGGGCATCTTCCTTTTCCTAGCAAGTCCTAGTGTGAGTTTCATATAATATCTGTGTTTGAGCTTACTTTTTCACCACCCTAGTTGCACAATACTGACAAAAATGTTTCTGAAACTTACAGCTTAGGTGCATTATTTCAAAACAAGTTGGGCCCTATGAACAGGTAAACACACTACATTCTCACTTGTTCTTACTACTGCTGCTTCTCTTCAAATTTTTATAGCAACAACGTATTGACATGAATGCTCCATATCAGGGGATCGCTCAAGGATCTGTCATGGGCATAACCTCATTTGCCAATGTCATTTCTCCAATTATATATAGTCCTCTTTCAGGTAAACCTCAACTTTTCCTACATATAAATTAGAAAAGTTGCAAACTGTAGGATCGAGCGCTTGTTCTTATGCCAATAAGCTGCAAGGGCTCAATCTTAACAAAACCCGCATCTTCAACTGAAATCTCACTCTTACATACATCTCGCAGCTTTATTTTTGTCCGATGGAGCTCCATTTTATTTCCCTGGTTTCAGTATGCTGTGCGTTGGGCTGGCTTGGGTAAGAAGATTATCTTCACAAACTAATTGTTTACCTCAGCTGTTGAACTGTAGATAGCTAATCAGGAAAAATGTTGTCTTGTGCAGTTTGTAGGTTTCATCCTTAGCACAATCATAAAGTTTCAGCCTCTCTTGTCTAGAGACAGATCCTGCAGTGAGCCCTGCTTGCTGGCCTAAACTCAATGCTTTCAGTTATGGAGAAGACGGACCGAAGCCTCAACTCGTGGCTAAAATTTCGTTTTTGCTGATAAATTTTCATGAAAAACGAAATGCATAGCACTTTTTGAAGGCTATTGGAGCAGGCTTCTGGGGTGCAGTGTAATATTTTGTTATTTTGTAAATGTAAATATGATACGACTCTTACTAACATTTATTCGTTTCACATGAATATCTGGTTTATTTGTTCAGAAATGTGTTTGTATTTGGTCCTGAAGTTTCTAGCTTAGGATTTGTGCTTGTATACTGCAAACAGCCAGACCAGGCCAGGCCAAGCCTGTTCACCTCACCTGTTGAAGTGGATTATCTAGTTCAATGAGAAGGTCATAACTATTTAGAAAATCTTATAAATTCCATACCCTGATCATTTCCAACTTCATCTGATTAGACATGAAATAAGTATAATCAATCACATAACGGGAAGCCATCTATCCAAGAAAACTATTTCCACAAAATCAGCACGTCCCGATTCTCAAACCAAGATCAAAATGTGATCAAGAAAGAAAAACAATGGAAAAAGCTCAATCATACAGAACTTGAGCTATCCCAGCAGAAGCCACCTTAATAATGTGCATGTAACATACCAACATTTGGCAGCCTGCAACGTCTAGATAGCATAGTTCCTTGCATGTGGTCACTATTGAAAGTAGATCTTTATAAACGACAGTCAATTGGAGATATTTAGGAGCCTCAACCTAGGAAATCCAGCACTAAGTGCATATGAAAATGATGGTTCCAAATGACCATTCCTTCTAATCCCCCTGATATTAGGACAGTAGTTGCTCAATTCCCCCAAAACCAGAGGGTTGAAATATGGTGAATCAGAGAAATCCACGAGCTCAAGCTTTGAACAGCTGCGGATGATTTCACGATCGCTTCCTGAGAAGCATCCTGAGATCCATGGAAAAAAAGGTGCTTCAAGTTGGGGCAGCTGCAAGAAACGCAAAAAGCGGAGTTTACATTATTTGGTTTCAGAAAGTTCCGAGCTTTAAACAAACAGATGAAGTGCTGACTGCTGCGTATTAAATTAAGTCATAAAAAAACCAGCAAAAGCAACATCTATTCAGTTATATTGACGATCATCAGCAATCCTATCATTTACCAGTGGATGCCCAACTAGTGGCCTCAAAATTGAAGGAGAAAAAGGAAAAACGTAAAATGGTTTGTGGAACATGAAAACATAATAAAAACTTCATGTGCTGACTTGGAAACTTATCCTTCTCTTTTTGTGCAAACGGTAAACTCACCGTTTGGCGATAAGGCGAAAAATGGCATCATCATTAGCAGGCCCATGGCTAGAAGTGAGGAAAGGGAAGAAATAATGGAGGCGACGATGGCGCCGCTACCAGCTCTTCCAGGCTTGCTACGCCGCGGTGGTGACAAGCGCTTCTCCTCCCATCAAAAGGGTCCGGAAAACTGAGCCCGTCAGGGTAAGAATCCATCAGAAAAGCATGATCGGCAGCGGAATTCCCGAATGAAGAGTAATTTTCAGCGATCATGGAAGCCCAGCAGTGCAGATGTGCGTCGGGTGGCCCCATGATCTGCAAAGGAAAGGGACGTTTCGCGCTCGATCTTTGATGGAGAGTCTGCAAAATATGTTTGCAACAGTCAAGCTTGGCAAAGCCTCCCATGGAGCGTTCCCATGCATCTCCGTACAGACCTACTGAGTCTCGGGCAGGCGGATCTAACTTTTTGGGCCCATAATATTCTTCGTGAAGCACCATAATTGGTTTATCAGATTCAGATGGATTGAATGATATGGGCCCAAATTGGGAAAGGTAACTATATGATATCTGTCCATCATTTTCGCGTACACGCACAAAAACCAAAAAGTTGTTCTTACCTTACGGCTCTGGACTCCAGTTATAACTATATCTTCATTAGAGAAAGGAGAGAACATTTTATCAGTTATTTTACATTCTATTTCTTCTTCACGATCTCGTTTCATCAATTTGAGTATATTTCACTCAAGACTAGACAGACGTATAGCTTATGTTGTGTCAATTCCAAAGAAGTGGAAACTCAAAATGAACCATTGAGCACTAATATCATTAGTCTGTTCAACAAGTTCACAACAATTCCCCAAGAAATAGTTGCCCAGCTGAGAACCAGGACCATTCCAATTTCAGATGACGCAACTCTCTGAAATGTATGAGAAACATAATCATTGCGTGATGCACCCTAAATATACAAAGTGAGATGAATGATCAAAAGGATAATGGTAACTCAAAAGACAAAAGGTAGAAAAACAAGATAAATGAAATTGAATGCATATCAAACAAAAAATAGAGATTGATATTGTTCCAATAAGTGCTAAGAAGAAAATACAGCTTAGAACATGTTAAACTTTATTCATTGTATATGTACATAGCCCAGCAGGTGGTTGTTCCAAGATAACTCCATCAAATGGAACAGTCTTCAGCACTGGTGGTATCTCTACCATCATCTGATGAACCATCACTGTTGGTGTCAAAGGTCAGAAGAAGCTGTAGCAGGTCCCTTCCCACATCTGAACGCTCTCCACTGCTCTCAGGGCTTGTCCTTCGCCTTTGGGAAAACAACTGCAACATCAGGTCCTCTGGAGAAACCATACGGTGCATCCAACCCCTTGGCCTCGGTCTTCGCTGGAAACAGAAAGTGCAAAATCATCAAAAGTCAATGCATCACCATCATCATCACCACCAGCAAGACAAAACATGACATCCCAATTTTCTTGTCATTTTTCATTGTCAAAACCATCCATCATATTACAGTCATCAAAGTCATTATCACCACACCCAAGATCACTATAATCATTATCACAGATATCACTGAATGAATCGTCGGAAGCAGCGATTTCAATATCACCATCATTCTCGGTTTCTCTGATATCTTCAACCCCATCATCATAGAAATTCTCAGAACCAAAATCATCTTCATCTGCATATCCGAGGAAAATAACATCAGTAGTATCATCTCCCTCATTATCCTCTTCCTCCTGCTGCTCTTCATTCAAAACCTCATTCCCGCTATAACCATCATTGTTATCAGTAATATCATCATCATTGTTACAATTACTACCATCATCGTCGTCGTCATCATTGTCATCATCATCGTCATCATCTCCGTCGTCGTCGTTGTCCTCATCATCATCAGAATCAATGAAGTCATCATCGTCATCATCGTCGTCATAAAAACCACCAAAGGGAAAGAAACCAATTCGATGAGGTATCAAGTTCAGGACCCTATCCTATTAAGTAACGGGGAGACATTAGAACTAACTACACTTCCATGGGTTTCCAAGAAAGACATGTCATCTAGAACAGCATTCTTAAAATGCAGACTAAGATATTCACCAACATGGAAGCACCAAGTTCAATGGATTTGTCTGTGACTTGTAGAGTGTGTCCAGTTTGATAGAGAGAAAGAATAACCATGCAGAGTAAGATCAGATAAACTATTTAACACCCAGTTAAAGTAAAAAAGTAGAGAGTTTCAGAAGTTTGCAGGTCTTCAAATCCGTAAAGCAAAATGCTGATTTACAGGATGAAAGAAGAATACTAGAGCCATGATGTAAGCCAGGTGACATTAAGAATCCCTCAAACAAGGTATGCAAAAACAGCGGTAAAATGCTCCATGTACAGATTCCAATATTAAGCAAAATAACTAGCACTAAGCTCAACAAAATTGCCTTATTTTGTAGGTGAACTTGAGCGACTGATTGCTTTTAACTTCTCAAATGATCACATTTTTGCCAGAGCCTTCTACCAAAGACCAAAATCAAATGAAAGAAGGTATATTTTTAACAACAGCATGGACGTACCTCCCGAATCAGACATTCTTAGTACATGGAGTATGATAAGAAGTTTCTTCACTCACACTGTTATAATCCATTATTTTCCATAAGGTAATCTGACAAAGACTGGTTTATATTCAAAACCATGACATACCTTTTGAATGTTAGTTGGTAGAGTGGCTCTATCAATAGCTTTTGGAATCCAAATTTTGATGTCATGCTCTATTCCACTGCTGGCCAGCACTGTAGCATGAGGATGAGACTCAATGCAATTCACGACATGTTTATCTGCTTCCATAACACGAACTAGCTCTCCACCCTTTTTCTTCCAAATGAAAATTCGACCACAATCCGATCCACTCACAACGTACTCACATTTAGGCCCAAAGAAATTCACACCTTTCACAGTCTCACAGTTCCTATGCCCTTTGTAGGCCTGGGGAGCAGCCTTTACATTGCCATCAACATTTGAAAGAGATACACCTGAACAATTATCAGGGGTCATATCACCTGTATCACTGCAATCAGAGACTTGCGAAGTAAGAGTTGGATCAGGTCCCAATCCAATATCCTTCGTGAATAGATAGATAAACTCATCATTGTAAGACACAAGAAGCTCGCTCTGATCAGAGAATGCCAGCCCTGTTATTCCCACATGCTCGTCATCAATTAGATGTGGGGGGCAAAAGAAATCAACGGGCCGATCAAAGTCAGATGATCCGTCCCACTTATATTTACGGATGTCAAACAGTCGAGCAAACTGATCTGACCCACCAACAGCAAATAAATTTGGATTTCTTGGATCTATTGTAATTGCATTTAGATGAACAGTGGAAAAATAACTCTGGCTTGGCATAGGTTTGCAAGTAAACAGGCGGGTAGCACTTCCAGTTCTCAGATCAATCTGTGCAATAGATAATAGTCACACATTCAGAATCATAAACAAAAATGGACACCACATATTACCTGTTGATATATTATTTTCACCAAACTTTAGTCCTATCTTCCTTCTAAAAGAGCAATCAACAAGAATTAACAAAGGGTGATGGACACTTCTGATAGAACAATGGCATGCTTAAAAGTCAATCTTCAAGTGGAAAAGAAACAAGGGTCCCATAGAAGACTTGAACTTTTCCTTTTAATATAACAGCTTTTTAATAATTATCTGTTGACTCACTCAAGACTTTTCTAATGGAAGAATCATCAAAAGAAGCCATAAATTTGATTAAAACACATTAACTTACATGCTGCACCAATCCATCCTCTCCACAGGTATAGAAAATATGAGGGCTGCCAGGTTCAACTGCTAATTTGTGCACTCGTCCATGATGTTTTGCCAGTAATTTAGTCACCACTCCAGAGGCAAGAATTTGAGCATGTCTTACCTGAATATAAAAAAAAACTCACTTGTGTGAGAAAACACCTTTGGAAATTACATCTACATAAATAACTGGACTCTTCTAATGAAATAGAAGCTTCGTATTCAAGCAACCAACTTTCAGGTGCATTATCAATATCATTAGTGCCCACAATGCAACTTCATGATTGGAAAGAGTTTAAAAATAAACATTAGTGAAGATATTCAAATCTTTAGATTTTTCTTGTGCGTGGGTGTGCGTGTGTTGAGAGAGAGAGAGAGAGAGAGAGGGCACAGCCGCATAGGGCAAACAAATCACCTGCCCATCAGCAGCACAGGTAACGAAGCTTCGATCATCAGTGCATGGCATGATCTTTGCTTGGAAAACATTGTTGTGATGACCTGAATGGAAAGAAAGTCTTGGTTGACCAGTTTCCCAATCCCAGAGTATGATCCTCCTATCATCTGAACCTGATACAAGAATATCACCAGCTCCATTGAAGCTAATAGTGTTTACACAACCTCGGTGTAAATCTAGCTTTTGTAGGATATCAAGACGAAGCACAAGATCCTGATAACAAGGAACCAGGTAGATCTAAGTCAATTTAGTTTTACCAAGATAACAAGTTGGTCACCACCGGCAATTGGAAAACTAAGAGGAGAGTTGAATTTCATCACTGGACTGAACATGACACAAGGAGGAACAAAAGTCAAATTCAATATATTGTTGCTGGTCCTCGTTTGCTAAAAAGCAACATGCAGATGTCAGACTACCTTTGCATGTCAGAAATCATAATTAAAACGCAGAATTCTTCTATCAAGAACTCCTTATGAGATGGAGAAAATTCATTTAAATGTTTCCAAAGATGAAACGCAGACATTCAGTTTGACGACAAATTTATAACCTCTCAAAAGTCACCATTCAAGGATACAAGTAATAATTCCAAAGAACACGTGAACCAGTAGGCGGAATAAATCCTCTATCAGCAATTCACCTTAAGGAAAACCAAAAGTGAGTAAGATGGGCAATGCGTTGAAACCAAATACAATATCACAAATCACGCGCAAATGAAACAGCATGATTAGAAGCAGGGCAAAAAAATTATTAAGAGAATAAACCTCGGAAGCGGCAAGGCGGTCGGAGAAGTTTCTAGAGGAGAGCTCGCCAAGTTCACGTCTCCAGACATTGACAAGCGCCGAGTTGAGACTCGTTCTGGTTCTCTTTCTCATCGTCATTAAATCCCTAACCCTAAGAAAAATCAAGAAAATTGCACAAGAATAGAGAGAGAGTGAAATCAAACAATTGGATTAAAAATAATAATAAGAATGATAATAACTGGGTTTGAAGTCATTAGCATTGTCAAGAAATTACCCAAAAACAGGTGAGAATGAATGTGGAAAGTGTAAGATGTATGGATAGAGAGAGAAAGGGATGAAGAAGAATTTAATAGATATAGTGGGTGGGAGTTTGGAAGAGGAAGAATTGGTTGTGAATTGGGAGTGTCGCCCGACGGCGAGCGAGAGCGAGAGACAGACAGAGAGAGCACATTATTTTATATAAAAGAATAAAAATTAATAATAATTCCTTTACAGAAACAAATCATAATAACTGTAGAGTAGAAAGCAGGACAACGCAACGAGGTCTGAAAATTATGAGAA
>NC_026152.1:21179777-21186681 GCF_000512975.1 Sesamum indicum
TTATTATCTTTTGAATTCTAATTTCAACCAATTTAATTGTTTTGTTTTTAATAGTTTCTAACATAAATTTATTTTTATTCACAGCATCTACTAATTTTTTTATTCAAAAAAAAAATCCAAGAAAAGTAATAGTTACCAGAGAAGAAGCAATTTTTTTTTTACTTTTTTTAATTTTATAGTTGTTAGAAAACAGTGATTAATATTAATTTTATATCCAATTTAAAAAACAACAAAGATAAGTAGCACTCATCTCAACTGAAACTGTTACAACAAATACATGATTTATTAATTATATTTGAGAACCCAAACCAACATTAACAACTAAACTATACTATTTGAATCCATAAATACAATAGAAAATACTCTCGAGGATTTTTCAATTTGGCTTTACTATCACCACTCATTCAGAAAAGCTAATCTTTACAATTTATCCCTTCCCTTTCTCAAAAACCTTTACCAATGATCACACCTCCCATCCTTCACCTCTCACCCCCTCCGCCTCCTACCGCTTTCCCCCACTATCCACCCTTCCTCTGTGCCCTAACCAGACAAGGTCACCGCTTTCTCTCTTCCCTCCTCACCACCCAAGACCCTTCCGCCGCCCTCGGCTTACTCCGCAAATTCGTCTCCTCATCTTCCAAACACGTCGCCCTCACCACCCTCTCCCATCTCCTCTCCCCCTCCCCCTCCAACTCCAATCCCCGCCTTTCCTCTCTTGCATTTCCCGTAAGTCTATCTATACTCTATATCTCTATTTTTATTCTTCGGGCAAAAATGAAATATTGCTGCAAATAGTAGAGCCTATTTCACATACCACTAACTACTTCATCATTTTGTGCCTTCGCAGTTGTATTCAATGATCAAGCAGGAATCATGGTTCAGCTGGAACACTAAGCTACTGGCAGATTTGATTGCTTTCTTATACAAGGAAGAACATTTTGATGACGCTGAAGATTTGCTTACTGAAACAGTTATGAGATTGAGGTTCAAAAAAAGAGATTTGTGTATGTTCTACTGTAATTTAGTAGAATCTCACGCTAAGCACAAGTCGGAGGGAGGGGTTTTAGATTCTTGCACACAGTTGAGACATCTGATTTTTCTGACATCTTCTGTCTATGTGAGGCACAGAGCGTATGGATCAATGGTTGCCGGATTTTGTGAAGTGGGACTACCTGATAAGGCTGAGAATTTGATGCAAGAAATGAGAGAGAACGGATTGAAACCATCTGTCTTTGAGTTGAGATCTCTTGTCTATGGATATGGACAGATGGGATTTCTTGAGGATATGAAGAGGAGTATTGTTCAAGTAGAAAAGGACGGGTTTGAATTGGATACAGTTGGTTGTAATATGGTGCTTTCATCATTTGGAGCTCATAATGAGCTTCTGGAAATGCTCTCATGGTTGAAGAAAATGACAACTTTGGGAATACCATTCTCAACTAGAACGTATAATTCTGTTCTAAATTCATGTCCAACCATTATCTTGATGCTGGAAGATATGAAAAATTTACCTTTGTCGACTGATGAGTTGCTGGGTAATTTGAAAGTGGAAGAAGCCAATTTGGTGCTGGAATTGCTGAAATCAACAGTTTTGGATCAGGTAATGGAATGGGGCTCTTCAGAGTTGAAACTGGATATGCATGGAATGCATTTAACCACTGCATATTTGGTACTGCTACAATGTTTCAAGGAGTTGAAACTGAGGTTTCTTGCAGGAAATCACACCACTCCAACTGAAATCTCTGTGATTTGTGGGTGTGGGAAGCATAGTTCTACAAGAGGGGAATCACCGGTAAAAAGTTTGACAAAGGAGATTATAAAAAGGACTAAATGCCCTTTGAGGATTGATAGGAAAAATGTTGGGTGTTTCATTGGTAGAGGAAAAGTTTTCAAGGATTGGCTACTTCACAAGGACGCCAACCAGAATCCTCCGGATACTTCATGATTCAATGTACCTTCAGCGATGTTGCACCACATATGTTCATTTATTCCACCTCCTGATCAATTTGATGTTCAATTTACCTGGGATACAAGACACCTAAACTTCAACATACAAATATGAAGCATAATTGAGATCGAGTAAGTCCAGAAGATAAACAGATGTTTCATACCCAGAATCACTGCTCCGTCAACATAAAACTTACATACAGTTTTGGGGCAGCATGAAGTCAGAAAGCAATTCACCAGTTCCTTATACGCGCACACAGAACTTAACAAAGCCATTTCAGCAAACAAGTTATCTTTTCAAATGCCCTTTCACACAAAAGCCAGCATCCGCTTTCTCAATAACTGAGGTTATAAAAACAATATTCATGAATTACACAATGTACCTGTGGAGGGAACTAAGAAGCCAAAGATTACAGAAAATATATATGCCAGTTGCACCAATTGCCTGTGGAGGGGCCATCAGACTAGCGATGCACTACAGAAATCCAAAACATCTTGCAAACTATTCTCTCAACGGTTTTCAAAATTTGAACCCGCACTCGCAGTATAGTTCACCATGAAACTTCTAGGGATTACTTTCTCCGAACCAACACCCAAATCATCTCAAACTTAAAAAATAATTGGAAACAATTTCTATAAAACTTCACTGATTTTTTAAGTACAACTTGGAATTGACTGCATTGTGAAAGGTGAGGCTATGGGCTGTGGATTGAATAATTATTCTTCATTCTTAAATAAGTACAATCAAACAGAAGCGACACAATCCACCACCCAACCTGCCCATGAGCAGAAAACACAATGCGTGCATAAATAAGGCCAAACTTTAAAAGCATGAGATTCTACTTAGACTTGTTTGACAACATAAACCTAAAGCAAATATTCCAAAACCTCCCTGAAATCATTGCACATGCACATGCAGACTAAAGTTTTTATAAGATCCCAAAAAATGCTAGACAGCAGATTCAGACCTAATTCTTCTAGGAATTTAGCAGCATGCAAACTGAATTTGTGGAGGGAGTTTGAAAACAATTATTTGAAAGAGAGAATTCCACAGCCTCATTAGACAATATTCGACATTCAATCAGTACACTTGTCAGAAATACTATACCATATCCATACAGCAAGAAGGTAAGAAGAAAAGCACCCATATTCTCATATCTAACATACATTCAAATTCCTTCACCATAACTTGCACATCTCTCACTATGAATCTTTACTTTGATTGTTAAAAGGAAAGAACCACAATAGTTCATCTCAATCATTCGTGGGTTCTAGCAGAGAAACCCAAATTATCAGAGCTTGAAAAAACACATTAAGAATCTTCACCTTTAATCTATGAATAACATCAATACACTATTACCAAATCCAATACATATAAATTCCTCCTATATTTATCCATGCAGAAAATGTACCATGTATCTTTGATTGGATTCTGTACGAAAAATTAAACTACTAGAGAGTAAGTGGGAACTCAACAGGAAGCAAATTCAGTTCTTAGATAATAAATAATTGCTGGAGATTTCTACTGAACACTGATACCAGGATAAAAAATAAAATTTAGATATATATAGAACTGAGATTGCAGGTACCTATTTCCAGGCAACTTTAAAACCAGGGCATCCACCATATATACATCTTTCCAAGGTTTTTCAGCGAAACTGCTTCTGCTATTAGACGGCGAGCTTGTCCTTCTACAGCAAGAGGCAAAGATGGTGCCGCTCCTACACCAACGACAACTCCTTGCAGACGTGCTTCTATGTTACTGATGGCTCGCTGCAAGTTCAACAAGAACCTCAGCTATTATCTAGTTTGTGTGTCTCAATTAGATCAAATTACCCCACCCAACTCGCCACTTCCAAGGAAAATGGCCAATAACTTGTTGAAGAACAGAAAGGCCCTCACCTGTGCATGTGGATTTTGTACTTCTACTCCACTAGACTTGTGAGATTTAGTCCATTCCACAAGAGGATCATGAATAAAAGTCTCCAAGACGCTCACGAGTGTCTCCTTGTGCGCCCTTAGAATTGAAAGTATGATCTCACAAACCCTCAGGTAGGTTCCCTCATATCCAGTGATGCCTAGCCCATCAATCATGTTCTACATAACCAAGAGAGAGAGAGAGGGGATAAGCAAAACAAACAGCAAACCAGATCATCAGAGTAATGTGGCAAAGAAGAGGAATAAAATGCAAAAAATCACTATACACCTGAAAATGGTCAAAATGAAACCCCTCAATAAATATTCCCTAACATTTTAGAAAAAGAAATTGAACTGTATAACTTATTTCTTTCCCACTCCATCCTTCATGGCAAATAGGCTAATCAGCAGAGGTTCCACGGAATAGGAAGAATTGTGAATTATAAGTCTAAGAATTTTTCAACATCAACATGAGCAAGACATACAAAACCCCATGCCTTAATAAATCTTACTCAGAGTTTCAATTTGTTCTTGCTTGTTTTTTCTCCTTTACCTGTGTCAGCCTGAAAGGCACCAACTCTGGCTTCTCCAACTGTAGACCTTTGTCAAACAAGCAACTAAAATCAACATGGACACAATCTCCCGTGGTAGAATCAAAAAGAATGTTTTCACCATGCCGATCCCCAAGGCCAACAATGTGCCCAACCATAGACCAAACTGCAGTAGTATGCGCATATGCAATGCGAGCCCTAAACCACATTGCTGGTTCTGAAAACGTATTCAGAAACCATTTGTGGAAAGCTGGAGGGAACATCGGCAGAATTTTGGTCTTCAGCATTTCATCTTCAGGCATTTTACCTTGTGATTGGTCATATATACGCTTAATTTGCGGATTTGTTTTCTGTCTGTCAAATTTTCCACAGCTAATATAGACATCCTGCAGAATCTGTCGGAGTCCACGAGTATGCGGCACCCACTCAACCATACCACAATCTTCTGTTAATGGAATCACCGCAAATGTACGAATATAAAGCTTCCGGCGACGACTTTCAGCACATTTGGACAGTAAACGATTTATCATTGCATTGAATTCCATCATTCGTGCATCTTTTCTTAGGTCATCCTTTGGTTTGCAAAGAAATGGACGTTCAGATCCATCGCTACCCATGAGAATGATCTGGCAAATAATAGATAAGGTTTCGTTAGCAAATGATAGGATTTTGGGTCCATGCAAATTACAGCAAGCCTCTTCACAGAAATGATGAATATGGTCAAAGGAACAAGTCCGCTTAGCCATCCAACTTTCAGAAAGGTGAGTGTATTATATATTTAGATTATGGAAATTAATCAAACAAATGTTGTAAGAGAGAATATGCTTGCAGTCAGTGTCAACCTGAGGGGAAAATGGAAATGCAGTTAAATATACCTTTTTAATAGATTCAGAAAATTCAATCTCGATACATTAGTTAGATTGTGTAAGCTAATCAAACAAGCCCCCTCAGTAGGGGAAAATGAAAACTGATGAAATATCAAAATTCAGAATTCAATCTGAAGAGATTCTTTTGAGGAATCAGAAAAATGAAAATGATAGGAAAAGAACAAGACCAGCTAGCAAAATCAAGCCTTACTTTCTTTGGTCGTTGAAGTGATGAAAGAATCTCAGCTTCATCTGCTATTCCAGTTATTGTTGGCAGATCTGAATATGAAAAGATATCAGATGTACCAGAATCAGTTAGATTCACATCATATGAAGGTAGATTAACAGTAAGAGATTCTTGGGTTGGCATTATAATATCCACAGGCATCATCCTTTTCAGGGCACTAAACTCGGTTAAGATATTGATCGTCCTTGCCTTTGATTGACCGGGATGGAAGCACAACCTGATTAGATGATCAACTAGGGAAGCAAATTGCACAAACATTGAGTTAGAACCTCCATGACTGGATCCTCTTCTTGCAGCTTGTATAATCTCTGCGGCAGCATCTCTTCTTGAAGAAACTGTAGATTTTGTAACAGCTGCCATGGTCCAGAGGGCTTGCTGTGGATATTGCCGTAGAACAGAAGTAATGATGTGCTTCACCAAGCGTACAGTTTCTTCATTTTGGTGGCAAATCCTCGAAACAAGTTGAGGCAAGACAGTCAACCATTGATAGGTCGGCAAGTCTTTCAGACACCCTCTCATGATGCTCAGCACCTAAGCAAGACAAAGAAAATCCATAAACGAATTCAATTGAGAAGACAAGCATTGGATTTTAATTGGTGAAATTACTACCTTCCCATGAACATTCTTCATATCTTTACTGGATTGTAGGTTACTTCTGTAATAGAAACTCCCAAAGTCAAACCACAATGTTAACAACCTTGGTAGGGCCTGGAAGAGATTCTTGTGGCCCCTGTGAAGCCCTTTTGCATAAAACAACAGCACATCTGGTAGGTAAGTCCACCACCTTCGCTCTGAATTTACACTTGTAGATGCAACAAGAGCCAAATTAGACGGAATCACTCTCACAGATTGTTCAGTACTGTCTTCCTGACGTTTTCGAGCATCAACTAGAACTTCGTCACAGTATTTTGCCATGTAGAAATATCCTTTCTCCCACTTGGGCTGCAATTCCTTCACCCTAGAATATAGATTTATCACATCTTCTTTCTGCTTCTGCCCAGTATAGTGGATCCACCTCGAGTACAGGAGGAGGGTTTTTGCTACATTTAAATTCTCATTCATAGACTGAGTATCAGAGAGCAAAGGTGGAGGATTCACAGGAACCACAGAGAGGCTGGTAATCGATGATATAGCCACAGAGCCAACCACCTCCACGGGCATGTTGAGAAGGGATTGTTGCAGCTCTGCAATGGCACCATCAGCCCGCCTGGTGCTCCATAGAAGCTTAGCCTTCTCAATGTGAACATTAGATGCCCCTACGGCCTCGGCTTCCAAAATTGCTCGATTTGCAGTTTCATAGTGACCAGATGAACGACAAAGTTTAGCATACTGTCTCCAGCAATTCCCAACTTGAGCACTAAGACCACTTGCACTAA
>NC_026152.1:21186986-21203421 GCF_000512975.1 Sesamum indicum
GTAAGTTTGAGCCGGATTTCCCAGTTTTCTAATGCCCGTAAAAATCCTGGTTCGCCCAGTTGGAATCTCCTGCCCAAGAAAGATTCACCATTAAGAAGAGAATTGAAATCCTCAAGCTCCCGAAGCAAGTGAAGCTTGACAACAAATGGGTATGCTCGTGCATAAGAATCCATCCCAGCAGCAGCAAGAGGAGCAATTAGAGCTTGTTTAGACAATGCAATTCTCTCTGCAACTAAAAATTGATCCTTTTTCATCATTGCCTGAAGAATCTGTGCAACATCCTTGTCAAAGAAAGCATTACTCTCAGAGCTACTATAAAGTACACCTTCTTCATTAGCCCCAGTCAGGTACTCACTCATCAAGTCCCACCTACCAAGCCTCCAGGCAGCCTGAACCCCTTGGGTGCACCATGTTTTCCTATATTGAGGAATCCTAGAAATTAACCCATCTACATGAGTGACCATTGCCTGCAAATGACACATGTTCAGCAAGCAGTTAAGGACATCAGAGTGCCTCTGGACAGAAAATGGTTGCATCTGCAGTGCCTGCTCACAAGAAGTCAAAACTTCAGCCCAGTTTCCTGCCTTTTTATTAATCAGCAGATGGTCTTGTAAGCTTTTTGATTTACGTAGAGATGCCAAACCAGATAAGCCATCTGGCTCATCTAGTCCACTATATACTTCCATTAGAAAAGATATGTCTTCATCTTCAAATACACCATTCCTCTCAGAAGCAGGGTTGAAGGCTCCCGATTTATCCCTCACATAAGACTCAAAGTATAATAAAGACCTGGCATAAGCCTGGCACCTGAATGAGGCCTTGGCAAGGGTAACCTTAGGAATTGCACCTAGGAGTTCTGACACATGTTTGCACTGAATAAGCAGTTGGTTTGAATCCTTTTGGGGAGTCATACTCTGGTCCTTCAACTTCACAGCCTGTTGCTTAGAGTTGGACGATTGAAGAGGCTGGGAAACAGCAAGTTCCTGCTCAACATCATCCACCCATTGGCCTAGATTATCAAGAAGAGAGAATACAGCTTGAATGCACACCTCTCCTTGCCCAGAATTATTACCATGAACAGCAGTAGTGCTGCAATCTGAGGCAGCTGCATCAAGAACTGACAAAATTTCCTCTGTTATGCCACTGCGCGCCTCCTCGGTGCCATCACAAACGGCATTTAAGACTAAGTAGGGTAGCAGATACATTGCTACTTGCATATCATGACGAACTATACCTCGACAAGCATTAAAAATTTTAGAACGAGAGCCTGTGGCATGCGCAGTTAATTTTTTAATCCAAAAATATATCCATCTCCTGAATGACATTGAAGGGCGATATATAGGACCACAAGCAGCTGAATCTGACACATTGGGGAGTTGGAATCTTGAGGTTAAGCAGGGGGCTATTATCTCTTTAACATAATTGGAGAACCGGTCCCACAACCTCTGTCCCCTACCAAGCATTTTAGTTCGGTCATCCACGTCCCTGGGAAATGATTTGCCCACCTCAATATGTTGTTTGTCTTTAGTCTGTTCTAGAACATTCTCATCAAGCGATGCCTCGCATCCTGCAATTTTTAGCAGCTCCTGGATAGCCAGTGCAGCTGAATCTTGAATGATGGTGTCGGGTGCGGCTCGAAAAGCCCTGGCTAGATGTTTATGAATCAATTCAAAAATTAAATCATCATCAGAACATGCAATCTTAAATCGCATGCTAGAAAATCCCTTGATTTTGGCAGGATCAATAGCACCAATCGCTCCAAGGCAGTCAGCACATATCAGCTTCAGCCGTTGTCCAACTAAAGTCCTTGATTCCTCCGCGCAACCTTTCAGCAGCGATGTTATCAATGAACTAATTATATCCATAACAGAATCCCCTTCCATAGTGAACAAAGCCATGAAATCCTCCGTTCTCTGGTTCAACAACTTGCTTAGCTCAGATGCTACCATGTATCTTACATTCAAATTTTCATGATTTAATCCATCCACAATATCATGTAATTGATCTTTGAGGGTCATCGATCCACGGACCTCTTGAATCACTTTATTCACTTCTACCAAGGCATGAACATTTGGTACAGTAGGGAACTCACGGATGTGCTGCTTTAATATAACCTTGTTCTGAACCACAAGTTCTTCTAATATCTCTACAATTTTATTCATATGGGGAGATGAATTTCCAGTCTCTCTCTCCAAGAAAGGGACAAGAGCAGCAAAAACTTGAGAAATCACATGTTTAGTGCTAGATGGTGATACAATAGCTAATTGCTTTAAGAACAAATGCAATACGGAAAGACCCTCACCCTGAAGCCATGCCTTATTGATAGCATGCATGAGAAGAACCATAATTTTTGGTACGTATGTGCTAAGATGGGGACCCATCAATTTAATCAGCATCTCTATCCGTCTAACAGCTTGTTTTTGCAATGATGTATCCTCTGCGTGAAGCATTTTCCTATCAATGCTGTTCAGCAAACCAACCACGTGGTTCCTCAAAAATCCCGGAAGATCTTCACTGCCAGTTAGGATTCTTGCAACTTCTTCTATCATACGAGGTACCCTGGCTAACCTGTAAGAAAATCATAATGAAGTAAGCAAAACCTCAAGGTGGAGCCTCAAAAGAATAATTGTTTAGAACTATCTGTCGCGCTAAAACTTTCAAGTGCTCATACTTTTATAACATTTTCCGTCAAGTACCTCTTACTTATTTCCTCCGAATCATCTACATCGCTAAAGCATATAAGTTCATCTAAAAGTGCAGGTAAAGCAGCGGCAAATATTTCTTGATTGTCAGATCCAGTATGTTCGTGGTAGAACTGCAAAGCAGATTTTAACTCCTGCTCGTCAGCTTGATGAAGAGCAAAGGAAAGAACTTTCGGCAGCCAATTAACAATGAGTTGCACCATGTCTGTGTTCAAACACTTGGCCAACTCATACAAAGTTGCCAGTGCTTGATCACTATCATTTTGGAGGACCACAAGTTTTGGAAGAACAACAGGAATCATCCTCTTTACAAGTTCTTCAGTTTCAATACCAAGTACAGCTGCGGAAAATTCTTCAACCATTTTTGGCTGATTGACAAGCCTCATGCATAGATAATTATACAACTCATTTCGGATATGTGGAACTTTTGAAAGGAGTGCTTCAAGTCCCCCTGCATGATGATAGTAGCAAGATCTATTTATCAATTTTGAGGCAATAAACCTCACTGTAACATAAGAATTGTCAAGCTGACCAATCACTAAAATAAGGGAGAATAAAAATAGTTGGCTGTGAATATCAACAGCTTCCATAATTGTCGCTGCAGTTTCTAGAAGGGTTTCAAAAACCAAAGGATCTTCAGCTGCTGCTAAAGCATGTTTTAATTTGTCCATGAACCTCTGTTCTTTAGATTTGTTTGCAGCATCCTTGAGTGAAAATAAACACTCCAAGATGGGCTCGTGGAGGAAGAAACTAATCTGTGAGCCAAATGCTTGTCTCAAATTTTTGTTTCGGTGCAGGATTAGAAAATCAATACATTGTATCCATTGAGAACTTGTCTTAAGCAAACTATATTGAGTCCCATGCCAAAGGATCCGCCCAATCATTCTTACACAGGCAACTTGGACAACTTCTGATGAATCATCATAAAGCAGCTCAAAAAAGAGAGACTGCAAATAGGTATAGTCACAACTTGAAAGAAAATCTGTTTCCTGCATGCTAGGGCAAAGAACCGTTGAACATGACCCATTGTTAACTGCAGTAGTGCTGTCGCACCTTGAACACCAAAATCCTGACAACAGATAATCCATAATTAACTGTTCTTTCTCCTTGTCCTTCTTCAAGTATAATTTGCAGTTGGTTTCCAGAAGTGCAGCCCCACCATTACAACATCCGTATAGGCATGCCAGATGACCAAGACAGAGGGGAATAAATTTCTTGACTTGCTCCCTCGTTTCTTTCTTAAGAGCCCTGCAAGAGAATAAAAGGAAGGCACTTTAAAATGTTCATTAGCTCACAATACTTTTTCACTAAAACGGAATATACTAGGTTGATAATTATAAAATCAGATATTATTCAGATCTAGCCGTGTGATAAAAGAACAGTTACCACAATCAAGCCCCAGCAGTTTGAATTCTACTGAATAAAACTGGGCACATCCTACAGATATACTATCTGAGCCAATGACTGACTCAGAGCGAACTTGTAGACAAACATAACTCTGATAATAGACAATTTTTCGTCGACACAGGTTTCATATGAAGATCATGGCCATTGACCAACATAGAGAGCAAAGGACAAGAAATGAACAAGAGGATTAAGCACACGAAAAATGGGCTAAGTTATGAGGCCTGATTGAAAGCTTTGAGTGGGGTAGGAGACATAAAGATTCAAGAAGAAGCTACTCCCCAACCAAAACAGGACAGCGGAGAGCAGAAGCACTAATAAGCATCATCACAGTGGCGTATTAAGTCTTCAAATATAGCATATACTCCGTGTCATGGTTATGCTTGAAAAGAGCTCCTACTAACCAACATCTGTGCTATTCAGATCACTCTGTACTAGACACTTGCGCAACCTGTGTTAATTAAAAGGGCATTCTTCACTTACTCCAGCCTGTTGAACATATGCATCAGAGATCCAAAACCAGAGACTAGGACAATCACTGGCATAGAGATGACAGCTTGAATTCTAACTTCTTCTTCTTCATCATTAAGTCCCAGATCCAGAATATCAAGATCCAAGCCGTGCTGTGCTATACACCCAATTCTGGACAGAATGCGAATAGACAGATACTTTGCTTTCCAGGGAGGATGGGATTCTATAATTGAAGCACCACAGATCCATGGAACCTTAAGCACTGGACGTAAGAGAGCTCCAATGTCACTAGTAGTTTCGAAGATCATGAGCCTATTCTCTTTAGGTAGGGATCCTAAGATGAAAGTGCAGAACTCAGTTATTAGAATATAAGACATGGTATATTTGAAAGAGACTTTTAGCAAATAACCTGGAAAGTCAATATTCGCATGTAGTGCATTTGAATGACCAAGGCAGCATTCCAACAAATTAATTACTGAACATAACTTTCTTCACCAAATATTCAGTATTTTGGTATCAATAATAGTTTCAAGAAAGCACAAATCCTAATATAAGGAAAGGGGGGATTTGGGATGAAGAAAGAAAGAAAGACTTCTCAAAAGTAATGCAGTCATCTATGAATATTAAGTTAATACAGCTGTTCCATTACCTTGAAAAAGTAGTAGGCTGTCAACTGCTTCTAGGAAGATGGAAACATCAAGAGGAAATCGAAGACCTTGCTTTGCCTGCTAGGTGTATTCAACATTATTACACGCTGCATTCAAGATCACAAGGAAAAAACAAAAGAAAGACAACAAACCTGCTCAAACATCCAAGAAATCCACTTGCACATTCGCCGGAAAATGCAAAGGGAAAGGTCAGAATGTGGGAGTTCAGAAAAAACAATACAGAGTGTGCTTATAGCTGTCAGGGCAACTTCTTCCCTTAATGAATCAGAATTATCACCAGGAGGTTTTAGAAATTCAAGTAGTAGATTTAACGAGGTACACATAAAATCAGCATATTCTTTTTCCTGCACTCCAGTAAAACTATAAATAAAATTGCATACATCCTGGTATGTAGTGCTAGAAAAATTATCCATCTTTTGGCGCTTCATTCCCAAAGTTTCTATATCCTGAATGGGTCTTTTTCTTCCAACTTTTGAGCCCTCATGCTCATTACCAACTTTTGAGCATTCGTGCTCACTATCTTCTCTCGACTCCGAGAAACCAGTGTGATTATCAGGAGTCATTATCCTCCCAACAAAATTAGGACCAAGCCTTGAAACAGCAACTTTGAAGCAGTCTATTAAATGAAAATCGGACTCTGATGAAAGAAGCATACAAATGAGACATTCTGGCCTCCAGGAGTAAGGAGGGCAAGTTTTTGCAATTCGAACATAGGCACTGCACAGACCAGCCTGAAAGAAGATACATTAGTAAATTGCAGTCAGAGAATTAGATAACAAGTCATCAACTAAAGCATTCCACATATATACAACTTTGGATGTATGAGTACTTATATCGATATAGCTACAAAACACAAGAAATGGATAGAGCAGTCACCAAAAGTGAGTGACTAAACCCATAAGAGATGAGATGATAATGATATTAAATAAAGATGCTCAATGCACAAGCACCACACATAGGTATGCATTTATTATATGCAAGTAACAGAAGGAGGCAACAATGTCAATTATATGCACAGTTAACCTTGAGGTCAAAGCTCCTCGTCTTCAGCATCGATTTAGGAAAGATGTGCATTATGTCAGTTGCCGTCAACCTAACGACATTATCAGGACAAACAGAAAGCAATGACTGGAGACATCCTCCCAGAGAAGAATCATAAACTGCACTCCTGCAATCAAAAGTTTGGTGACTGAGAAAAACAATCTATGGGACAGCTTCAACAGCCAATGTTAATAATGAAGAGGGCAGCAATACAGTCATCAAAGAGTGTGCATGAGTTACAGGCAAAAGCCAGGTATCTAAGAGTTTCTGACAGGACAGAATTTAAAATGATTTCAAAATAGGAAATCCTAAATTTTTTAAAGTCGTCACAAATAAGAAGTGTCTAGAGCTTGATTAACAACTGAAATCAAAATGATAACCGGTCTGATGCTACACCCCACCAGGTCAAAATAAGGCAAGCAAGAGAAAACTCGCTATATTATATCATCGCTAATCTTATTTTAAATCCACACACAAGCATAAACTGAATGGAGTAGCACGATTATATGCGGAAAAGAGAATAATGATTCAGCTACCATAGCCAGGCTCCACACAGGTAGAAAACAGAAAACTGAGCACATGATACATCATGCTAAATCTTGTTTTCCAGTGGTATGACTATTTATCTTCTAAACTAATACAAATTTTATTGGACACAATGTTCATAAATGCGCCTTAAAAGAATATGTTTGAACTGCATCTAAATAGAGCTTTTGAAATTCAAAGAGCATGAGAGCCATCACCAAAGGGGGAAGAGGAGCAAGGCAGCAGTCTTTTCATTATAATTCAATCAACCAATACCCAAAAGCCACTTGAATGCTTGTTACTAGTAGTGATATATAGGCATTTGAGTTACAATAAAGCAAACATTTGAAAGAGAACAATCTCAAATCCAAACATGGCTAAAAGTTATTGTAGGCTAAGTCACTATCAATGGGCATACCTGTATACTGAAACTCCCTCAACATCCTCGCTTAGTATGATTGTTACTGACCGTATTAGTTTTTCAATTGGAAGAATCTCAAAGTTTTTCCCTGCTCCAACGAGGCGTGCAAAGTCAAAACATGCCTTCACAAAACATGAGAAGTTAGATGACTGATTTGAGAAGACATAGATGAACCATAAAAGTAATTTTGGAGAACTCTCCAATATTGGTGAAATCTACCTACCATGTGCAGATTATCATCTCCATAGCACAAAAGATTGCAAACAGCCAAAACACATGATGCATCCAAAAGCCCTTCAACATACAAAGTACCTTCAGTTAAGCATTTACTCAGAAGCTTGATTGCTGATGCGGCAAAAGCCAGAAACCTATCTGTTTCTGTAAGATCAATTAAAATTCCCTCTCCGCTAGCAGGCCTGTTGCATATTGGAAGGTCACCAAGAAGGGCAGGGCCATTGCTAATTCTTGCAAAAGATTCACAGAAAGACTTCAACCACAGTCTCTTTGGCTCCATTGATCTTCTCTCGTCATAGAATGAGGCAACATAAACAAGATCTATGAAGGAAAAAAAAATTATGGTCAAAACAGAGGTTTGAATAAGGCCAAGTGCTTTCATATGAAAAGAATAAAGCTGCTACCTGTAAAAAGGAGAAAATAAGTTGCTCTTCATGAAAAAGAAAATATAACACACGGCTCAATCAAAAGTGAAGCTAAGTGATTCTGATTCACGGTATAGTTCTTAGTTGTGTACCTTCAAATAACAACATAACATCCACGAAAAATTCGCGGTAGGCATCTTGATCACCTGTGCGGAGTAGGGACAGCAGAGATCCAACAGTCTCTAAAATAGTGCCTTGTCGAGAGCTTAATAGGAGCAAACCAACAAAACTTAAAGCATTCAACGACAGAAAACTTGTTTTAAAAATATATTAAAAGATCCAACAACCTTAAAATCTTGAAAGATTAACAGCAGAAAAGCCAACAACCCTTAAAACTACACATCACCGAAATACTATGAGCGCATGACAATTACTAACAATAACGATATGGAAATAAGTTACTAATTCGTAACATAGAAAACTAAAAAAAAAAACATAACAAAAAATCGACTGACCGAAATGCGGGTTCAGCAAAGAAGGGCAAAATACGACCGATAACAGGCAGAACAGCACTCGCCTTTCCATGATAGAAAACTCCAGGAAAATTCTTTGCAGTCTGTGATAATAACTTGAGTATTGCAATCACCTCTCGCTCGCGCGCTACAATGTATTTATTCTTTATTTAATTGAAAGAAACAGCAAAAGAACTCCAAGATTAAAAGATTGAACTAAATATGAAATAATTCACATACGAGATGAGGAAGGGACAACGTAGGCGTGGAGGAGATTGGGAAGGACGGCGCGGAATCGGGACTCCAAAGCCTCGTCGTTTTGGTTGTTGGGAGGAGTAGATGATGATGCCGCAATGCGTTCTCGGAGCTCGTGCACCAGGCTGGAGAGATTCGCCATTCTACTGTGTGTTGAGTGGGTGGGAGGGCGAGGGAGTGTAGTAACTTTCCTTGCTTCTCTTTTTCCCTCCTGTTTCGATTTTTGCACGTTAATTTATTGGCACTGCATATAGCGTACCCGGTAGACTAACGGGCGGTGGGGCCGGCAATGGACCCGAACCCGAATCCGTCCCTATTGAGGCGGGTTCTAAAGGCTTAAGACGAGTCTCGGGGCAGAATAGTTTGAATTCGGACCCATCCTGATTTTCTTTTCTATTTATCTGTAATTAAACTAAATTTTACTCGTTGACAAGGCCTTCTCAAAATATTGTAACTGTTTAATTTATCTGTAATTAAACTAAATTTTACTTTGAAGTGGATAATGGATTTAGCTCAAACTCATATATTATATTTGGGTTAAATATATTTTGATCTCTGTGATATATAAAAATATCAAAAATCCCCCTATGAAATTTTTAATATCAAAAATTATCACCATGTTACGAATAAAAAATCATATTGTCCCTAGTCAATTTAAGCCTATTTTTCAAAAAACAATGAATAAAATATCCCTTCCAGTCAACTGGTCAAACTAGGCCTATTAATATATAATTATTTTAATTTATAATATATATAATTTAATACTATTAAAATATAATTAAAATATATATAATTATAATTTTAAAAAAATTAAAATAATAATTATAAACCCCCCAACCCCCATGGCCCACTCCCGTCTTCTTTTCTTCTCCATTCTTTCCCCCGCACTCTCTCCCCACCCCCACTTCTCTCGCCTTCAATCCCCCCTCTCCTTCCCTCCCCCACCACCCTTCTGGGCGATGTGATCGCCCTGCAGCGAGGCGATTGCTTCGCCTTCGCAGATAATGGGCGACGGTCGTCGTCTAGGGTTGAGGAGGGTGCGGCGCCTTCTTCTTCAGCAGCGGCGGCGGCGTTTTGCAATTTTTTTTATATTTTAATTTAAATACTATTTTATTATTAATAAATATGTATAATATTATATATTAAATGTGAGAGAAGGGCAAAAATATCAAAAAAAAAAGTATGTTCATAGAAAAACCGCAGTCAAAGTGCGTGTTACCCAAATTTTGTAAGGAGGGGTTTTTTTTAACTTTATTTTATATCACATGAAGAATGATTGATACTTTAATTTTTATAAGAGATTTTTTGAATATTTCTATTATCACAGGGATCTCTAGATTTTTCCCTATTATATTTGACATATTGAAAGACAGTCAAAGAGTTTTTGTTACATACTGCAATTACTCATATTTAAATGTTGTACATGTCATAATTTGCATGTAAATGAAACATATAAGGATAAAATAATAATAGTTGATACGTTAATGTATATATATAATTTAAAAAAAAAAAGAAAAAGAAAAGTAGTTTGATACCTTCAAACACCATATAAATTTGCAAACAATTGATTATTTTCAATTACATTATTATAGTGACTTTATTCCAAATTATCAAACGGGTCGCAGTCCCATGTCTATGTACAAATAGCTTTGATTAAAGAAAGAAGGAAAAAAGCTCATGAGTGTTAATTTTGCAGTAGAAATTGTGATGAACAATACAAAAGATGCAAAGGGAGAAGAGACGCTGCATAACTTTCTAATATACTCTCCAAAAATGATGTTTCCAGTCCTAAAAGATTACCAAACAAAGAAACATACAGAAACAAGAATGTAAATCATAAAGTATATCTACTCAAGACAGAAACAGATGAAAAATGTTTTCATCTAGCCGTTCTACACTTGCTATATATGATATGTATATGTTCCAATGACAAAGATTAATGATGCATATTCCAAGCCAGAAAAGTTGGTGTTATTCAGTTGCATGGAGGGGAAGCCCATGATGGAGGCATCCTGCTGGAGTTGAGAGGTGGCATTTCACGAATATTAATGTCAAGGGGATAAAGACGGTACTCTATGTCCAGCTCTTTGAAAATTTTAACCATCTCTTCCACCAAGACAGCTCTCCTTTTCCACCTCTCTCCCATGTTCTGGTGATTCATCCGGTGTCTCAGCCATACCGACATTTTCAATATTTGTAAATTTTCCAAATTCATTAGCACGATTGTGGGTGCGGGGTACCAGTAGTCGCTCCTGTTTTCAATGTAACTGCAATGACAGCCATTGGAGGAGTAATTGATTATAAACCATTAGAAAAAGATAAGCTGCTTCAGTCATCAGTGGGGCTACTTGTTTTATTAGGCTGAGAAGTGATGGAGTCAACTTGTATATGAGATTACCTTATTATTTTTTGCTTCATGACAGCAATCTTCTCTGCTGGTGTAGCCATATGAACTGCAAAATCAACCGCATCACCCATATCAGGACTGCGATAGTAATTATTGATGGGCCTTGTGGCAAGAGTTACGTTTGGATATATTATCTTCTGATTGTCGAATCTCAAAAAGACAGTGGTCAAGATGTTCATTTCTTCAACAATCATCTGAATATTTCCAACAACAGCAACAAAAAACAAAAAAAGGTTAAATAGAGTAGAAAATGCACCAGAAATAGAAGAGAGTAAGTGCAAGAATGAGATATCAAGAGGTTTCGTGAATGTACCTGGACATCATCAACCTCACATCGATCCCCCACATCGAAAGGATGCATTACAAATACAAATATGATAGCTTCGAATATTGTCCTGCAGGTGTTTCCAAATAAGAAAGCGAAAACCACAACCTGGGAGCTGATGTAGAGCAGAAACTTGCTCGTTGCAATTTCCAGAATCACCAGCCAAATGAGCAGTATGACGGCACCAACTATGACGTTTACCATCTGATGAAGTTTCTTAACTGCCGTTTTGGTGTCGTTTAGTGTCAAGGCAAGAGCTCTTCGTTCTACAAAGGCATTGACCTAGCGAAGAAAGGTATAAACATGATAAAGTGATTTCGCTAAAGGAGGTATCCTATTAAGATCATAGTAAAAAATCATATTGCAGAAAATATTATTTTGCCTATATGAAATAAAATGGTATTTCTAAGCAAATACGCACCACCCAATTTTTCAGAGATGCTTTGCTGATTTTTTCACTTTCAGCTGATCCTTCTACAAGCTGCAAGGTTTTCAAAGCCTCTTCTTCTTGTAGGAAACGCATCAAATCCTCGAGGTAGATCAACCTGCCAGGATGGAAAGTGTCCAAAAGTAGATATATCTATTTCTTGCACCAAAAATTGGAACAATTAAGAGTGTGATGGATAGCTGAATATATGGAAATGAACAATATAATGCTATGATCAACTAATAGGACCACAGAAGGCGTATCGAATGCTAACAGAATCTGAGTAAATTTACTGGCAAAAGCACAGCTAGTTAGATAGAAACACTTACTTCGCTCTAGGCTTGGCCACATTCCGAAAAATCTTCCTGGCTGCAGCTATGGCCTCATATTCACTCCTGATTTGGGTCAATGACTCGTCTTCTTGTGAGCTATCCAGCACGCGTTCATCGAGGGTGGTCAGAACTCCATTCTTGACAATCTTCATCAATCTCTTCATGTTCCAGGCAGAAACGTTCTTATGATTTAATTTGTGCAACTTGTCAATTGGTATACCCTGTTCATCTTGATTTTTACTAATCTGTGAAGACATTCTGAAACTGATTCCTTTACTTGGTCTTGGGGGCAATCCTCCGCCTGCATTGCTTGACCTCTTCCCACTCTTTGTCGGCTGAAAATTGGGGTTCTTCAGCTCAGGAGGCAAAGTGGCCCCTGCATTCTGAAGCCTCCAAATCTCGGCCATTGTCCGGTCCTCCTCCTCCTGATGGTTCCTTATCTCAACCAATGGTGGCCCTGATAGCGTCTCGATCACATATTGATTATACAATGACTCCTGAATACGATCAAAGAAAGTGCTGACATGAAATGAAGAAGCAAGAACTTTAACCATAAGGGTCTTCACTAACCAAAGCAATGTTCCCACCAGCATGCACACCATGACCTTGTTCATGGTCGTTAGAAACTCATTGCTCCGCTCAGTCTCAACCGCCTTATCAAACATATAGTGCCAAGCAGTCAAAACTAGTCCCAACCAAATACAATTCTGAACTGCTTTTCTTATTCCATAAACGAAATACAAAACCCTTTTCCTCATAAAAAAGTTCCTCTCAATGCAGAAAACAACAATCCTTATACCCCAACCAGAAACCAGTCTCCCACAAATCAAAACTAGAACCAAAACCTCCCACTTCCACAACCTCAGTCCCCTAAGCTTTTTCTTCTTCAACTTGGGAAGAGCAAGAGTAGTCACCAAAGCTGTTACGATCAAAACAAGACTAATCCATTGTGCAATAGTCAATGCATCAAAACTATTCCTCGTATACTCATCCGGAAGATCCTCGTTGAACAATGGGTCATCCTCTTCTTCCTCCGGCGGCTTCCCTAACATCCCAGAGACCCTCCCTAGCACCCCAGATCGTATTTGCCCGGACTTTATAATCTGCTCGGATCTCCTATCCGGAACGTCAGGAGGGTCAATCAACCGAGACTTAGTTTTCATCCTGCCTAAACCACTGACCCTTCTCTGGATTGAGGTGCATCTCAATACCTGACCACTGTTGCCACCAGCAATGTTCTGCAAATCCACAGTATTGGTCATGTTCGAAGATCGCCTCCTGAAGGTTCGGTTATCATCCTCATCAGAGGAGGAGTCATCGTTTTCCTGTTCATCGGGACGAATATCGACCACATTACCGGCAGCGGGACTATGACCTTCTGGAGGAATTTTCAGCTCCTTAGACCTGGGAAAACTTTGTTTTTCCAAAGAGGGGAAAGTGGGAGCGGGGCTGCCAGTGCTACAATCTGCGCGCAATTCATCCATTTCCAAATCCACGTCCAGGCACAATTCCCCGCCGGCAGCCTTTTGTTTATTCAAGAACTGTCCTATTAGCTTGGACGGGGGATCTTCTTGGAAATCGACTACGGTTTGTTGCATGGCGCGGTTTGAACCAGATTTCCAGAAATCTAGGCTTGATTCCCGACAAATACGTGCGCCACTATGGGGGCTGGTGTCTGGCTGATCGCCTCCGTCGATCTTGACGGTGACTTGGGAGGGTCCAGACATGGCGGGTTGGCTGTGATATGATGTAATGTGATGAAATGGGGGTGTTGCTGGTGAAGCGCGTCTTCGTTCGTTACCTATGCAAACTGGTCTTCCATGCTTATAGATGAGTTACGGGATTTTTAAGGTTATCTTGAATGAAGAAGAAGAAGAGATGTCCATTACTGAAGGCCAAAAAATTAAGAATGAGCGGAGAAAAGGAAATGTTGTTATTCTACCGATGAGATTTGTGTTTGTTTGGATTGATTACGCAGCATTCAAGAAGAGAGAGCCGACTCTTGGGTAATGGAATGGAAGTATGGTGATAGGCATGATGTATGTATGTGTTATTGGAATAACAGGTGGCGCAACGAATGCCGATACGGCGGTAGTAGCTACCCAGCCTTATTCAGATAAATTGCTCTATAAAATAATGATTAATTAATTAAATAGCAAGGAAGAGAAACTGGTGAAGACCATTGCTCTATATCTCTCTCACTATTCACCCACTTTGGACAAATTCACTTATTTGTTTCTCCTCCATTCATTCCCATCATCAACTAACTATTCTTGGCCAACCCCTATTGCCTGAATTCGTTATGCTCATACCCTTGTGTGCATTCATGCATCCTATATTACCTTATGTCTCAAATTCTATTCCCAAGAATAACCATTTTTCTTTTTTTTCTACGTCCCAATTTATTTTAAATATTCAAATTCTGAAGATTGTCATTTTTCTTATGTTAAAGCTTAATTCACTTCAGAACAATTTACAACTTATAACAGAAATTCTGAAATCTCAACTGAGTCTGTGTGGATACCTCTTCCTATCTTTGATACGTGAGGATCATAAAAGAATTGCCCGTGACCAAACAAGACAAACCCAAACCAGAACCCATATATTCTCAACATTAACTTATACATCTCATCTCATTAGAGTTTGTTAGCGAAATTTCCCCATTGCGGTCAATAATAATCAAGGGAAGTTAACCTTTTTTACTGCAGTTCGACCAGATGAACTTGTGTCTGTATGTTTAATAAATATGATTTATATTACTTGCATAAAATTCAAACCATTTTGTCAAATGACATTGTTTCTACAAGCCTAAACAAAAGCCCAAATTCGTTTGTAAAGAATCCGATTATTGTGCAATCACAAGAATCGAAATATGGCCACAAGAAGAAATGGGTTGATTCTGTTTTGGACAATACACAATCTCAACGGCAAACCTCTTAACTCGTTCACAGATCATAAGACTATTGCTAACATGCATCGAAACCATTACATTCTCTCGATCGAACGGAAGGTCTTATCACAATTCTCGCAGAAAAATATAATCAAGAAAATATTTTTCATCTTAGCTAGAGGCTCTTCTTTTCGGCTTAGGCAAGTTAGACTCTTCAACTAAGATGGAACACGAGAAAAGCAGAACAAACTAAGATGGCATAAGAAATCAGAAAATAAATAAGTACAACCTCAAGGATGAAAATATAGCAAGGCATTAATGAAAGGGATACTGTACAGTGCAAATAGAAAGGGTGTAAATAACCCAAAAATTAGAGGTGAGTACATTCTAACGAACAATATTTCTTTTTTTTTTTCTTTATATTAGTGATGTCCCCGTCTCAAGGCAGAAAAAAATCCTCCAGATTTTTCCTTCCGTTTATCCTCCCCATCATCTCCAACCTGTTGCACATGCATCAGGTGTCATCTGAAGAACTTATAATTTAATTCTTGAGGAATATATATATAGAGAGAGATATATAGATATATATATATATAGAGAGAGAGAGAGAGAGAACAAATAGATGGTTAAAATTCTCCTAGATAATCACATTAGGCGATTTACATGAAATATTTCAAAAAGTACTGGTCAAGCAAGCATCTCATTTTAAGCTCTTTAGCAAAACATGAATAACATGACCATTGAACTGCAGTGAGTGAAACAATACCTCCTTAGAAATTTGCTGTAGTATTTCTATTAATTCAGAAAAGTCAGGTCTCAAAGCTGGATCTTGCTGCCAGCATCTCTCCAGCAGCTCAGCAAGCTTTGGATGAGTGTGCTTCGGAATAGTTGGCCGGAGGCCCTAAAATTTTAGTGAATGATAGTGCAGTTAGTGTATTATGACACAGAAAATATTTAACTTCCCATGGGCATGCCAAGAGAGCTTGTGACTGCTGACAACAGATAAGCATGTACAGGTGATAGTCACAAATGAAATAATCAACTAGGTAGCCAATGAGATGCTTTACCTTTTGGACCACTCCAACTGCTGCTTGCAAAGGGGTCAAGTATTCGTATGGAATCTGATGAGCCAAAAATAAAAATGTTTAACTAATAGCAATCCAGGAGAATGTTGGCTTTCAGAGGGAAAAACCATTACCTTTCCCGTCAACAATTCCCATAAAACCACCCCGAAACTAAAGACATCAGCCTTATGATCATAGGGTTTATGTTCAATAACCTTCAAAAGAACAAATTTTTGTGAGCAAAATGCCGTTAAGCATAGAGTAAGCATTAGTCCAAGAATTTTGGGGTTCAAAAGGTGATCGAATGAGCCAACTGAACATTATTCATCCAAAGTATATTTAGCTTCTAGGGCATTTTCTTCAGATTCTTTGTCAATTGAAAAGAAATTGTA
>NC_026152.1:21203437-21205507 GCF_000512975.1 Sesamum indicum
AAATATTTCTTTTTTTTTTTCCTATAAAAATTCAGAAATGGGACATATAGTACTGAGAGTCAAGCTACCAGCTTAACAGAAATTTTAGAATAGTCCGGCAATGCTAAAATTATCTCAAAAGGAAAATGCAAGACAAAAAATTCACAAAATTCAATATATATATATATATATATATATTTAAAAAAGGCAATAAGTCTTCCTAACTTCTAGTTGATACACATGACCATACCTCAGGGGCCATCCACCTATATGTCCCAGTTTCAGCTGTCATTACACCTGTTTGTGCTTTCACTCTGGCCACCCCAAAATCAGCCACCTTAACAACCTGAAAATAAGGAGCTTTCAGATCTTCCAAACAACCCAAAGCTACAAGAGTTGATTTTAGAAGAATACACGGCACATGGGAATTAAGAAAACATCACCAAAACCCAAACTAGAATACACATACTTGATACCAAGTTTTACTCATTGTGTGGATGAATTTACAATGTGATAAGTCAGGAGACTCTAGAAGTAAAACCAGAGACATCAACTAAGAATCACAAACTTGATGCTTACTTCGTTCTCATCCATTAATAAATTGGCGGCCTTCAAATCCCTGTGAATAATATTGTTTTGATGCAAATAGTTCATGCCCTTTGATACATCAATCCCTACTTTGAGTAAAGCTGGAAGCTTGAAAGTACCCTTTTGCTTGTGTAGATAGTCATAAACACTCCCTCCGGACATGTATTCTGCAATAAACAAACAGGAAAATGCAAATTTGCTGAGACAGCAAAAGGAAAAAGACTATTTTTCTAAGCCTAAACTCTATGTTTTTTAAGCCATCGGTGGTTTGTTGATGCACACCTGTCACTATACACAAGTTCGGAGGACGGGTGCAAGCCCCTATGAACTGCACAACGTTTTTGTGTCGGACTTTTCTGCAGAGTAGCATATACTGATCAATAATAAAGGGAGAGAACTGTGAAACAACAAGATAATTCAGAACCCATTCCTCCCATACTCATGAGCGAACTTTAACCTAGTTGTCAGTATATAACAGGAAAACATAGCAAAAACTAGTGGAACTAAACCCAGTAAACTCAAGTGATGTGCACTGAACAAATATGGGCATGAAAAAGAGTAAGAACAGAACACTTATCAGTGAGATATCTAACAAGCAACAGATGCAGTACCCAAAGTTCGAAAAGATTGATAGAGGGCAGGCATTTGAAAAATACTACAGTAGGGCCCAAGTTGATGTATAGGATGGCAATCAATATGACTATGAATATACTCGGACAAACCTCATTATATAGACTTCTTGAGCAAACTCCTTCTGTAGTTCAGTATTCAAGCGTTCTGTCTTGAGAATTTTAATTGCTACTTCCTGACTGCGGTATGTACCTTTGTATCTGCAGAAACAAAGTTTATTGAGTAAATGGAACACTCTACTACAAGGTACACTTAAAAAATAATACTCGTCGTACTTACAGATCACCATAAGATCCTGATGCAATTTTGGACTCAAATTTCAAGAATTGCGGATCAATTTCCCAGACATCAGTACCATCATTAGGTATTGTCAGATGATTAGATTCACGTTTAGTCTCAATCTGCTCATGTTCACTTAGAGGAGCTAAAGAATGTGGACCTGGCCAAGAATTTTTCTGCATTTGAATGAAATAATCATTTTATTAGTAGAACTATTGAAAAATCATGTACATCTAATATTCAAGATCAAGGACCATCACACTGAAGTTTCCAGAAGTTTCTACTTTAACTAGTAGCATCAGAGCGTTATATATAACAGTACATATCAAATACAAGTATTTAGGGGTAAGAAAGTCAGTAGAAAATAAAATAACAATTTGGACATAGCCAACAAGTACAATCATTAAGCAATAGTCACAGAAATACACACAGGCCTGTTAACATAGACCATGTGGAAAAACTAGTAACATGTCCGAGGTAGTCCCAATCACAAAAGTATAGGAGTGGGGAAACAGCCTAGATCATTCTATAAAAAATGGAAAAAATTATCACACAAGTATAGCAGCAAAGTACCTCAATCTTCAAAACTTCTTT
>NC_026152.1:21205517-21215306 GCF_000512975.1 Sesamum indicum
TCCTGAAAAGTTAAAACATCAAGGGTCAACAAACTCTCCCCTTAACCAATGAGAGGTAAAATGGGTATAAAGGCCGCACACATAGCAAGTGCAGAAATACCAGTTCATATCTAGGATGCAAATAGAGTGTCAATGGGGGCACTACAAGTAAGCTTCAGGCCCTTTAACCAAATTCATTCAAATAATAAGAATGACACAGCAGCTCCAACTAAACAAATAAAGTTACATAGGGACATAAGATTTCACACATAAACAAACAAGAATAGGATTCAGCAAAGGACAGCAAATTCATTTGAAAGACATGTGAACAAAGACAACACATTTTGTGGAAAACCAACATTTGCTGCTCACTAATTCTCTATCACAAGTGTGCCCAGAATGATCATTCCTTAAACTTTACAGATTAGAAAGCAGAACACAATATCACGCGCAAGAGAGCTAAATACCATTATGAAAAGTATAATATTCATTCAAAATTTCAAATAGAACAAAAGTGCAAAAAAATGTCAAAAGCCATGAAAACAACTCATTCTAAGATGAAGCACGTTCCACCAGAAGCAGACTGCGAAGCAAAAGAGTTTTGGAACAATCAACACAAGGCTGAGAGTAAGAAAATGAAGAAGAAGATACCTCAAATGGCCAGCCATCAACAACAAAGACATCTAAAGAATAGCCATCCACAGTGGAAAAGGCATGTGCTTCCTGGATATTCAGCCCAACTTCAGCTAATAAAGAAGTCAACTGCAAGATCCATTATTCAAGTGTTCACTCATGTGCTAAAGCACGCTTTTTTTGACATACATTAACTCAACAGAATGTAACACACACTGTCAAACTTTTCTCTCATATGTGAACAAGTATTTAAAGCCAAAACATATCATACATTTCCAAAAGCAGAAACCTTCGATTGACATGTTAAATAATTGGCTGTTGTTAATCAAGAGTGACATCCATGTTCAGTAACAAAATCAGCTCAAATATTATTGCTATGATCCAGGACAAAATGCCTGACAGTTCCATTCCAGAATTTTTTGAATGATCAAATGAAAAGAGAATCTTGTAACACCAATGGTAATAAAATCCTAATAAAACTGAATACTTCATTTGAAGTCCCCCAACTCGATTGAATTCAACATAATGTAAGATGTCTGCTAAAACTAATACTTGTACAGCCAACTCTTGATCAAATTCATCATCCATAAGGCCGGCTGCCTTTAATTTTCATTTTAAAAACAAAATAAACAAATAGGAGTCGTCTGGAAGACACAACAAGAATTAGACGGTGAAATTCTAGCAAACTTTTCTATATTTACCCAGAAGGATTCACATGCCAAATTGCACACCCACAATCCCCACTATCAGGCTGCCACCTGCCCTCCCTCCGTAAGTGTGCAAATCCACCTGACCCCCAAATTGATAGTATATAATATTATATATATGGAGATTTATCATTAGATTTATATATATACATATACCTTCAATTATATAAATGCATATATATATATATATACAGGTACACATTTTTAAATATTTCCAGATTCATATATATGTCTATTTTAAAGATATATGCAATGGCTGTGGTGTGGAGGTTGTAAAAACAAGCGGCCGAGAGAAAATTGACGAGGGGAAAAAGATGGGACATTGAGAAAATGATAAGGATGACTTCCAAGAAATCTTCATTATGTTTACCATGATACCAAAAGCTCAAAAAGACACCTGCCTTGGTGCTTCTCAAGAATGGTACCAAAACTTCTGTAAACACAATTTTAAACAAAAGCAGAGGCAGCAAGAAGTATTCCCCATCTGCTTTGCAAAAGATGCCCGAGAGCCACTTGGGGAAGCAGTTTCCAATATGTAGCCTTTACAACAGGCTGAATCATAACCTCACATATTAAAAGGGCTTATTTTTCATTATATAAGCCTAAGATTTTAGACTTCATTGTTTATTCATGTTAATTCACCCACAAACTTTAAGAGTTTAAGTCCAGCTAACAGACTCAATGTACTCAAATTTAAATTCATTTATTATTGTTTAGAAAGATAGCAAACAAAGAAGATCGTAACAAATTTGGAAGAAGATGTTCACACATCAAATTTCTCAAGCAAATAACAATTAAGTAATCACCATTCCAAGATGCAGTAAAATAAACACATCAAGTACCTGACTAAGGAGCTTTGGTTTATCATCAGTTGAAAAGGTAATCTCATGCATGGGCCTGCATTGATGATTATGGAAAATGGTAAGCTCCAGAAGAATATACACTTCAAGTATGTGCAGGGGTACTTTCACGAAGCATTACAACTTGTCAGATGAATTTATTGACAGGTTAGGAACTGTATACACATGTCATGCAATATAGTTTGATGCATTAAAAGTTGACAGTGGGTAGCCGAAACAGTGGCAATTAAGCATAAAAAAGAATGCAGGGCAGATCATTTTATGATCACATGGTCTACGCCATTGGCAAAAGGAACCGAAAAGAATGAATCTAATAGATTATTCCTTGTGGTGCATCCATCAAGGACATTTGATCTTCAACAGGAGCACCGCCACAAAATTATAAGACCAATAATATAACATCTTAATGGAGCACCTTGAAAACTTGGCCCCAGCATCTACAGCACTGTCCCCCTCTTGAACTTCAGATTTGCTTGTTTCAAGTGCAAGGGCTTCAAGATTAGGAGAAGAACCAAAGGCTGGTGGAGGATGGATGCTGTATAAAAGAGGGAGGAAAATAGTAAAACATCCAATAAAATCTTAGATAAATGTGGATAACAGAACCCCGAAAAATGCATTGATTGTTTTAAATCACGTAATGACGACCGGAGACATAGAAACATTTGCAACCACGAAATTCAAGTTTACTTTTCAAAAGGAGGTGGGTCGGTACCTTCCCCTTCTTGTTGAACGTGAATGCACAGAATCTCCTGAATTCCCATCAGGGACAGGTGCAACCTGTACGCAAAAAAATTATTTTGAACATCCATATAGCATCAACAAAGTAAGAAATATTAAATGAAGGGCGATAGAAGAACAAAGAGAAAAGGTTGTGGTTCACTTCAGATAAATCCAGCAAGAGAGATTAAAAGATGATCCTTCCATGGGGAATGAAACAAGCATCCAGAAATTAAAAGATGAAAAAGCAAATAGTTTGAGAGTACGCAACGCACTGATCTCTGATTATTAAAAAATTGGACACATTCAAAAAGAATTTATGTCTATTAAAAAAAAAAATTCTTTTCCACTAAGCATGATGATTGGAATTGAGGTACACAATCATGGGAAACCTATATCCAGTTCTAGTAAACGTCGGATGAAATAAAAGTGAGCAATGATCTTTGACAACTAGAGAAGTCTGTACTGTTATCCCGAGAGACAATGTAGCCGACTAAATTACTATATGCTTTCGATATGGAGAACTAACAAAAGGGCCAATGTTTCCTAAAGGTGGAATATTTGCAAGAATGGCAGCTACTGTTTTCATCGTGTTATCTTTCTCTTTTGAAAGCTCACCATCTGCAGCATGACAATGTACCAGTCTCAGCTTCTGTAATTGTTCTTAAATCCCTTTGAAATAACTGATTAAAGTTACGAATGCTGAGATTGAACTGACCTTATTTGGGAAAACATTAGGTTTCCTTTTTGTAAAATCAATTAGGGCATATTGCTTTTCTCTTACTCATTTTAAGATCTCACTAGTAGAGCTGCCAATCAACTGGAAAAAAAAAAATATACAATCACCTTCTTACGAATCAATTTTTAGAAGGAACAAAGACCATGATACACATAAAACTTGCAACTAATCAAACTTTGAGTTAGTAATAGGCTTAGTAAGTATCAGAACATCCCGTATAAATAATCCATCAATAAATACAGAATACATCAAGTAAGGATTGTCGTAGAAAGCCATCTGTAACAATTCACCTGCACAAGCCGGACTTCAAAAGCTGGCCTATTAGCAGGATCACGCGCCAGATGCAGTAGTCGTTTGTGCGTGAGAACATCTTCTGCCCTCTCGACGTTCACATCCATTGCATACCTTCAATGCGGAGCACATAAACCATCAAATAACGTAACCGAAAATCAGATGGAGAAGCAACTTATGTCTGGAGAAATAACAAAAATTCCTGACATGCAGCACATGATAAAATAAAACACGGTTGATTTTATGATTTAATACTTTGTACGCTGATTTGAAACACATATAATTTCCGAGTTTGGAAAAAAAAGAATAAACAATCCAGAAATCGCGCAACAAAAACTGAAGGCGGAAAAGAGAAATTGAATAGGTAGAAAAGACACAACAGGTTGAAAGCGCGAGTGTAGGTTAGAGTCAAAAAGAAACCTGGCAGGAAGGCGATTGAAATGCGCCCAAAGCTGATCGTCGAAGGCGGGCTCCTGCGCCTCCGGATGATCAGCTTCCTTGAGGCGGCGCAAAACCTCATTGTAGACCTCGACCTTCTTTCGCTGGAGGCGGGTCTTTCCGGCAGAAGATTCGACCACCCTACTTGCACAACTCTCGTTATCTTCCATCACCATTTGAGAATCTGAAGTGGGAGCGGAAGAGTTGGATGGAGAGGGTTTAGGTTTAGAGCGAAATTTTGATGAGGAGGGGGAGTTTGTAGGTAGGAGATGAAAAATTGATTAGTGTGGTATGTATAATTGTATTTAGGAAGCGAGGAATTGGATAATGAGAAAAAAAGGAAAGCAAAGTTGTATTTAAAAGGATTTGATTAGTGTGGGTTTGAGGAGGTTTGGGTTTTGAATTTGATTCATTCTTTCATCCATATCCTCTCTCTCTCTCTCTCTCTCTCTACCTATATTTATTATATGTGTGTGGACTTGCTTTTGGGGTTTTAACTGACTACTTTTAGCCTTTGCTTTTACCTTTATCCCTCTTTTAGCTCATGCTATTCATTATTTATTAATTTCAGATGAATGAAATGATTATATTATGAGGTGGAGGGGCAGATTTGCTCATTTCATATCTGTAAACACAAGATTGATTGAGGAAGTGGTGGTGCTGATGTTGCTGACTCTCATTCATTTTTCATTTATATATATATATATGCATTGGGTTACTTCTTCTAAAATATTTTATATACCAAGAGTTGATATTCATCAACACCTATTTTTGCATTCAGCAATCCTCTTCCTTTTTAATAAAAGTTATTATGTATAGAAGATAAGAAAGATACAAGTAATAGTTGTTTGTGATGTAGCATTTGAGGTGGAGAAATGAACAGTTGAGATAAGAAGATGACATTTCCAACTTTGTTGGGTTGGAAACACAATTTGATAGCAACATCAACTTTTCACACTCCTCCGATTTATTTTTAAAAAAAAAAAGAAAAAGCTTTTATAACCATCACATGCCATTTATTTTATTTGATTTAATTTAATTTGGTTGTTGGCGTTAATTAATAACCACATCCATGCGCTAACCAATAAGATGTGCTAAAATTAATTAACAATATATATCAATGATCACCCCCTAAACAATGTTATCCTAATATATCTAATAATTTTCACTTTTTTAATCTAATCAGAATCTAATAATGAAACTTTAATAAAGATGATGACTCCTTAATTACACTCATCAACAATTATTGTCTTAGCTTAATTAGGGAAAAGGAAAAACAATCTGCAAGCGGAAGGATGAGGAAGCCACGTGGATGGATGATGGCCAATAAATGGTGACGTGGCCAGGGGTCTGCCCTTTTGGGTTCTCCAAGGGCCGTTCCCTATTAATTACAGATATCATATAACAATATTATTTCTGCTAATCATGTAAGTATTGATTTTAGTTGATGAATGTTTTAAACCAGTAATTACACTCTACTCATCTGATTCTTTTGTGTAAATTACATATGATTCGTATGTAATTTAAACAATTATATTTAATACTATTGAGATATGCTTTTGTATAACAAATAAATTCATTTAATAGTAAAATACACAGATTTTGTCGATATTAACTAAAAAGACCTAGATAAAAATTGATATTTACCCTCAGTGATTTATTACAGTAAATTTTTATTAATAAATAAACTTATAAATTAAATAAAAATAAATATCAATAATACTAAATATAATTCATAAAATTATAAAAGATTTAAAGTGATTATATAAAACCTGACAATACACTCTCATTTAAAAAGGCAAACAATATGTGGGTGTGGGATATGGGAAATGGGAGGGTGGGGGGGGATGAATGAACACACACACACACGGCATGCACCGCTGGCAGTGGCAGGTGAAGCGGCAACTTGGTAGCGCTATTAATCGGAATAACCGCCCGAATATGCCCTTCCGCACGTCATTCCTCTTTTAAATTTTTAATCATCATCATATTAATATATGCTATACTAAACGAAACTAAACTATTATAATGTGAATACCTCCAGAATTGACTACTATATCTATATTTAGCAGCACACAACATTTTGAGAAAAACGTGGTAATTGACCAGTTTTTGGCAACTCTTGTTGTTGCTACTAAATGCAATTTAATATATATATATATATATCTATTATTATTATTAATCCCGATTATCAAAATTTATTAATATATTTATGTGACATGCATGTAAATAAAATTAATATTTTTTGGATCACATTGAGATTTGCAATACTGCATGATTTGATTGAAAAATAAACAATATTAAAAATATTATATAAAGTTGTGTGTGGAAGTGAAAAGATATTATAAATCCAGATGTAGGGGAGGGAGGTGTTTAATAGTACACAAGAAACAAGAGGAGGTTATAGGACAAAAAGGTACCTACCAATACCAATAGTCCAATACTAATACTAATACTAATACGATTACTAACCAACCTTAGAAAGAGGGTGGGGTCGTATTCATTACTGGGTGGGCAAATGGGTCAATCGCAGAAGCTGTATGTATGCTGAAAAAGCAGTGAGCGGATAAAATCATACCTGCTCTCCAACATGTGGGGAGCAACGCCCATTTGATGTGCCCCCTTCCACTTCCCCATCCACAATCCTTTATTCAATTCTGCCTGAATTTGTATCACATCACCCGTAAATTATTCAATTATATTTATGTAATTTAATAATGAATAGTTTACGTGGATATAAATTCACATATCCAAACACATGTACATGTAGTTAATGATCAGTCTTGTGTCTTTCCTCTGACCAATAATCTTTGTCATTCTGTGTCTGAAAATAATTGTTTCAGCTTTAATCTGGTATTGGCAAATTCATTGAATCTAGACTTGTTCTTGAATTCCAAAGCTCCCCACAATTCGAGCTAGTAAGTTAGGTGGACAACTAAGCATCATTCTCCACTATTCTAAATGATGTTCCTGAGAAACAAGAAAATACTAGTGCACAAAATAATGAGATTCTCAACATCCAAATTCATGAAGAAAAATCTCTCAAGTCAAAGGAAAGAGGCTCAAAGAGAAGTGAATCATCACGCTTGCAGTTTTCCCGTTTTAAGAGACCTGGGTCGGGCCGGGTGTTGATGGAAATATTTTGGTAAAGACAGGATTTTGGGTTAAGAATTATGTAGATCCAGGAGGCCCAATGGGTTACTTAATAGAACATGCATGTTGATGATGATCTAGGGAGTCGCACTCGGCGTCACCAGAAGATGATGAATTAGAAACACCTTTCATCAAAAGGGAATCACCCCACATGTCACAGGAGACAACTACTACGTACAAATACATTTCATACCACCATATACATCACTCTATATACACAAACCAGATCCAAGTCTCACATATCAGGATCCCAATCATCACCACACGGATTAAGTTACACACATTTATCTACAAGACACCACCACCATCACCAAGTACATGAAACATCACCTTTGGTATTAATTACTTCATATGAAGGGAAGAAGACTTGCCCCTGATCATTCGAATAGCTCTGCCATGTCGAGAGCATCTTCCATCTCATCATCACTCATGTCTTCCTCTCCAAGAAGCCACTGCTCAAGTTCATCAACTTCCTCATAATCCTGCGCATAAAAGTCATCCAAATTATCCCACTGGTCTGTCCCTAATTCCTCGCCACGAGTAGCAACATGTAGATGTGGTCTACTTCTTGTTAAAGCATCCACTATATCTCTGTTCACAGATCCCGTCACTCCCAACCATCTCAATCTTGGGAAATAAGGCTTCTTTAACCACCGAAATGCAAGTTGAGTAATGCCTCCACAGTTGTAGAGATCTAACAACCTCAAGCTACTGCCCCGACACATGTTCTCGTCAACCTGCATAGAGGCTAATGCCATGACAGAAGTATCACCAATTAGAGGACATTGTCGCAGACGCAGCTCAGCTATTGCGATGCGACTTTTTGCCAGCAAAAGCACACCAGCATCAGAGAGGTTCGGAAGATTTGACAGGTCTAGTTCTCGTAATTCTCGGTTGGAATTGCCATCAAACAAGAAAGAAATGCATCTGTCTGTAAGTCTCTTGCATCCTCTCACAGACAATGAAGCAAGGGTATT
This sequence comes from Sesamum indicum, assembly GCF_000512975.1. NCBI lineage: Eukaryota > Viridiplantae > Streptophyta > Magnoliopsida > Lamiales > Pedaliaceae > Sesamum > Sesamum indicum. The sequence continues at coordinate 21,214,012 of NC_026152.1, forward strand.
CGTCAAGCCCTTGCTTAAGTAGGACAATCCCACATCACTTATATCACAACCATCCATAAGTAGAGTTTTCAACTTAGGAAGTGTATTTATAGCTCGAAGAGCTTCATCACCAAGGTTTCTACAATCCCTCAAGTCGAGCATGCAAAGATCTCTATTGGATGTCAAGCGTGAAACAGCCAAGTTTGTTAAAAGATTACACCACCTTAGGCTAACATGTGTCAGTGAAAGGGATGTCGCAGCAATGTCATGAAAAACGAGGTCAGTTAAATGAGTCCCATGAAATACCCTGAGCTTATATAACTTGGAACAGGAATGCAAAATTGTTTTATAACCTGTGTCCGTCACCTGGCAAAAGCCACCAAGACAAATACTTTCCATTGCCGAGCATTTATCAGCCATGAGAAGGATTCCAAGATCGTTGACTCGCTTGAAGTATGTAGGAGCTATCTCCTGGCTTCTTACCAGACAGAGATGTTTCAGTTTGCCATGGGCATTAATTTGTTGAAGACCATTGTTGGTGAGATCAAATGCCATTCTTGGTTCCATTATAGGCGAATCTCGAAGATCTAGGTGGGTCAAGGAGGTAAGACATTTAGATATTGTGCTCACCATGGTGTCGGTAATATAGTCCACTGAAAGGCATAATTTCTGTATATTTGGCAATATGGATGGCCGGGGATGATTTGATGATTGATGAGGTCCCACGGCAGGGCTAAGCAGTTCAGTAACCATTACTGAAGAAATATATCCGATTTCAAGAGAAATGAGTTTCGATGAGGCCAGAGACCAAACACGAGCAAAATTATGACGCAGAAATATGGAGACATCAAACATCAGGATCAGTGTCTGCAAAACAATATATCAGCTTCAGCAAAACTGAAAGGTTTTATTAACAACTGGGTTGGGTATATAAACATTATACACAATGTTAATACCAAGATTATTGATCATATGAGTCCCTAATGAGCCAAGCTACAAATGTGTAAAGATAATCAAAATCAACAATTCTTGAGGGTATGCCAGTCAATTTATTATCAAATCTGGCAGTGATTAGTAGAATATCTTGGGACAAACTGTCAGCAAGATCTCCTCCCATTATATACTGTTTCGGAGTTCAGAAATTTTACGAGGCTAAATACAGACTCAGAAAAGAAACCCACAAAACCTGGCTTCATACTGCATCTGAGTACTTTGTCATCATGCTAAAAACATATCTACATCCTTCTGTGTGTATACATACCGGCATGAAGTATGCGAGCAGATCAAGAATTTTTAAAGAAAGAAAGAAAGAGGGG
>NC_026152.1:21215316-21235655 GCF_000512975.1 Sesamum indicum
TTTGAGGTCATTACATTTGGAACATTTTCTGTATTTCTGAAGACAAATATACAAAACAATGTGCAAACAAACAAAAATTCTTCCTTTTGCATTTCATGATACAGAGAGTATATATGTGTCATATGAAGTTAGCTAGGAGAAAACCCAACAGTCCTGGACGTCAATACACTTGATGTAAGTTACTGTGCGCACTCCAAATAATAAAAACCATACACATGAGAAATATCATCGTTTAAGAGTTTTTCCATAACTCATTCGAGGTAAATAACACACGCATACCATATCCTGTCTCATCCCCCTTCCAACCCACCACATTAAATGCAACTTCAGATAATATAAAGCATTCCAATTTCTTCAATCTGAAACAAAACTTTAAGGTAGTAATTTCACAGTTATCCAAGTAAATCACGGGATAAAGCCTTACTTCCAGGTGAGAACAACCACTGAGCAATTCCTCTAGATGTAATACATCAACTGATCGTCCCCTTTTCTCTGCTACAGAACTCAAGTACAGAAACCTGAAAAGGCATGTTTTTTACACAAATTTTACTTGTAATAACAGCCAAAAGAAAGGGAAAAAGAAATCACTTCAAATTCAAATAATATACACCAAACCCATAATCAAACGCCAATAAAGATGAAAAATTCTCCAACCATGCCCACCAAGAAACAGACAACTATAACAATTATCACAAATCAAGCCAGAAATCCCGATGTAAAAGTGAATCTTGGTCAGAGATGGTGACATAAGACAAACCTGAGGTCTTTGCAACTGTGTCCAAGCTTAGACAGAAGCTTGCCGCTAAAATCTGCACAATTGCGGAGGCACAGCTCTTGCAAAGAGGGGCGAAGGAGAAAATCTAAAGAAGAATCATCTAGGCGCGTGCAATCCAGCTTCAGGCTCCTCAAGTAGGGGTTGTCAGGAGGCAGTAACGGCCTCAATAAATCCATGGACGGCGCGATATCCTAAAAAATTCCAACAGGAGGAAAATTAGCCAAAAGAAAATGTTAAAACCGAAATGCTAATCCATCGCAACTAAATTGAGAACTTACGAGGAGATGGAAATTGGGGATAAAAGATAAGATGTGAGCGGCGCAGGAGCGGAAGGTCATACACGTGGAGGCGAGTGATAGGATGGAGGGGACGTCGAGTTTGGTCATGATGGTGGCGATTAGGGCGGAAGGGAGGTGGTCTAGACCCGGATTTCCCGGGTTGGGTTCTCGGGTCTGGGCGGATGGGCTTGCCATTTTTGTTTCGTTAATTATTTTGCCACTAATCTGTGTGGAAAGTGGAAAGTTGAGAATTGAGGAAGACGATGGTTATCATTGATTGCGGAGGTGAAGTGTCGGGTTTCGTTCAATCCCATGCTTTGAACTTAAGTCGCTATGTGTAGTTGGCGACTTATAGTTTTGACTTGAATGAGTAGGTGCGATTTCAGTTGAGACAGGGGAAGGTGTTTGATAATATTCCGAAAAAAGCTATGTCATAGAGTTGAATAATGAATGATCCAAATAATGAATATCAAGCAAGCAAGCTGAAGCTGAGATGGGTTTGGCGCATTGTCTTATGATAAATACATTTTCCTTTTCGCCTACATACTCTATTATATATTACTCTGGATTAGAGGGAACCCTTCCAGAAATTCTCCTTAGAGGAAATAGTTTTCAACCAGCCTCGGTTAGAACCTCACTAAGATGGTTGCTTCTGAACCCTTTAATCTGCTTTATTAAAACCATGATGTGGGACGGGGGTTGCACAAAACCCAAACCAAATCTTGCATTACTTCACCACAAATTTATCTTCTCAATTAAAAATCTCCACAATTGTAATGCAAAACAGTCTGCCAGTATACAAATATCAGAATCTTCAGACTTAATTATTGGGGCCTTTCCAATTAAGAAAAGGACCCTCCAAAAAGCATGCATATGTTAGTCCAATAAAACAATTATGCAGTTTATAAAAACTTTACTCACATACTAATACGTTCAACTTCTAATTAGGACTCATTTGATTTAAGTGAGAGAGGAAAAGAGAAGTGAGAGGGGATGGGAAGGAAAGAATAATACATAATTTTTTTATTTGTATTTTGAGTGTTTTGTTTTGGCATTTTTGAGATAGAGAAAATAGAGATAAACAAGTGTATGTTGGAGATAGATCGTATGTTTGGATTTGTGTTTTGAGGTAATTTAAAATATTTTAAAATAAATTGTGTATGTTTGATTGTTGGGATTTGGGAGAAAAAAAATAACTGTTCATTGTCAAATCATGTTTTTTTTATATTATATATATAAATATATATATGAAAGTTGAAAAATAAAAAACACACAGATAAAGTGTAAAACAAACATTGGGTGTTTTTATCTTGTCTTGGTAAATGCCCAAACATTAAACCAAATATAGGGATAGTGTTACTTCAAGTTGTTTTGTATGATTGTTAGCGGAGTAAATCTGAAATACTTCCCATTTTTTGGTACGAGGAAAATAGATTGACAACAAAAGACTAATTTTATAATTTTATTGAATAACTCTTTCTTTCATTTTTTATTAGAAAATAAATGAATTAATATTATACTAATATAATTTTAGTATATCAAAATTTTAATAAAAATGTTTATCAATGAACAAGAATATTTTTTTAATAAAAATATTTATCAGAATGAGTATTGTTCATTTATTCTAAATTATTTAATTTAAATAAAATAAAAACTACTAATAATATTTTCAACTAACCAATTCGAATTCAAACATCAGTCTTTATTGGTACTAAAAACAAATTTTGTATATTATCTCCAGACATATTGGAAAAAATTAGATATAAAGATATATAGATAAATGACAGAGTAAAAACAAATAAAAACTGTATTTTTTTATTTTTTTAGCCTTGTACTTTCCAACTTTTCCGTCCACTCCATCATACACATCAAATTGTAGTTCATCTCCATCTCTTCTTCCTAGTAGACATTCATTTATACTTTGAATTTTCTTATACTTTTCACTTTTCAACCCATCCAAATACTTAATAAAAAGGGCCTCATCAAACTTCTACAACTGAGGCCCATTTGATAGTGAGAGGGTCATATGCAGTCGATAATGTTGCACTAAACTTGGGCGAGGGCCGCGCGAACGCAGGCCCCCACTACCACAAATTATGACGTAGGCTCGACCACTTGGGCCGACCTTAGACGGGCGCCCCTCCTAAGTGCAATGGAGGTCGCCAATCTAGGCCATAGGCCTTATTGATCACCCATTGACCCCGTCCAGGTAAGTATGGAACTCTTGTATTTTTCTCCTCTTTATCTAAATGCTCATCCCCTCATCTTGCCTATACCACATCGATGTGGGACAGTGGCGCCACCTTATTCCTTGCGCAGGCCTCATATTTCTTGGTTCCTAATAGATGAACTGACTCTCATCGTCTTTGCTACTCATTTCAATTTCCAACTTGACAACACACTGATTTCTGCTGAGAGGCTACAACTACAAGAGTTTTCTTCTAAGTTAAAATTTTCCTCAACTTTGAAGCTCGTGGGTTTCGCTTGTCAAAGTCAGGAAAACAGTTGCCCATTGTTTACATCAGTGGTCTTATCTTCTTTTATGCTTTGGGCCCTCTGCTTCCAGTCCTGAATACAATTTGGTTCATAATTTTCTAGGATGGAGCTGTTTAAGAGGAAAGCTCCTTGCCTTTTCAACAGATTAAAGAATGTTCTGCTAACATTCCAAAAATTCACATTTTTCACTCAACAATTGAGTTTTATATGTCACATTAAAGATGTGGGTATTACAATAATGAAATGTTCGCTTATAAGTACTTGTTAGAGTATTCACTCATAATTTGAGATTCAGAGAACAAATGAAATGCATATTTAAATTTTAGTTGCAAGAAACTATCTTTGAGTTTCCCCAAAATTAAAATTCCAAAATATAGATAACTTTTATGGGTGCACCGCACTAATTTCCAATGAGAAGTTATCTATATATTTTTGTCCGGATTTTAATGCATTTCACCTCATATATATTATAAATGAGCAAATTATATAGTTAGGAAAAAAATATTAAATTATTTTTTGTATTTTTTAAAATAAAAAAATTTAATTTTGATTTCGTGTAATTCACGCACTTTGCCTTTATTTTAATATTTTAATTATAAAAATTACATTCATAACCTTATTTAAGAACTATTGAATTTTATTTAAATCTAAGGTTTAAATTTAATTAGTAGATCAATGATTTAGATTTTACTTAAATCAAATCAACGATATAGATTTAAAATTTTATGTTTATAAAAACATATATTATTTAACATTTAATAAAAAATATGATAATTGATATAGTTATATATAATCACAATTATATAGATGCATGCAAAAACACATGTATGGAACAAATGATGGGAGTGAAAAGTAGTGAAATAAGTAGTAGAAGGTAAAACAGTCAAATGAGTTAAAATAGAGAGATTGATACGGAATCAAAACTCTAAGTGTGAAATTAAAATATTCCTTTAGACTAACATAGTACAAAAAATGTGAAATTTGTAGTAGGTGGACTCAAAGTGTAAAACATATCAAAAACATATTTTCTCTCGCTGGAAACCTCTTTATTTATTAGACAACCATAAATTGGTTGGATGAGGCCATGAATTTGAGGGAGCATAACCTCAAAATTGTTAGATAATGCTAAAACTCCCTCATATTTGGTACAAAGTTCCCAGCGACTAGCTCATCCCTCTCAGACTCGAGGGACAATTGGAGGATCCCTTAAGATTTGGATGCTTGATGGAATCTGTTGTGTATTTTATAGGGGATAAGACTGCCTTAATTTTTAGGAAGGTGGTTGGGAGTCTTCTTTCAGCTAAACTCAAAGTCTGTTAGTCTTTATAGTACATCTCCTTAGAACGCCACGTGCCACTGAGAAACTACTAGTCCTTATCCTATTTAGTGAGGGGGCCTCGAAATGTCCTACATGGTTGCATCATCCGTGGATGCTATGTGGATGACATTTAACTTTAGCTAGGGGACCTCAAATTTCTAAATTTTCTTGGTGGCTTGTAAAGTCTTCCTGGATCAGGCTTTCTGGAACTTGGATTAGCTGAACTTTTTATTTTGACAAGTCTATTTTTTGGTCATCTTAGGCATTATGAAACTGTCAGACTGGGCTCCATGAGGTACCATGTCTTTCTTGTTTTTGGGCTGGCGAAAGAGGCCCAAGCGCCTTCTCGGCCATTTTTATTCTTTACGCCTCTCTATGGCTCACTCGAGTCAAAATTTCAGAGTTGACTTTGAGACAACCGGCTTCCCTGAAAGAAGTATTCGGCTCCTTCACCCTTGAACTTCAAACATCCCCTCTTCCACAACCGCGCGCGCAACTCAGACACTGCTTTCTCAGTTCTGTGAATAAGCCGGAATTAACTATGAAGAATGAGACTAGCGATGGGAGCAAAAACCCAAAACCCAAGATTTTGGGAGCAACCCCACTACAAATTAGTGAAGACGACGCCGCACGGCTGGTGGGGAGCATAGTCGAAAAGGGCTTCTCAGATAACAAGCAAGCCAGGCCTTTGGGTCCGACTACGGCACCCCGGCCCACTGTTCTGCCTTTTCCGGTGGCCCGCCATCGCTCACATGGCCCAGTATGTATAACTGATTCTGTGTTTTTATCCGTTACTTTTGTATTGGGTTTGTCTGATTTTCTTTATATATTATAGTCCGTCATCATTGGTTCTTGAAGCATGAATCCTATTTTATGTTGTCTCGATGTAGATTGTGGAACCAGCTGAAATAAGTTAATTTGGCTGCGTTATATATATGTACGTATACTTTTATTTCGAACACTTTCATTATCAGAGCATAAACGCAGTTGCGGAACAATGATTATTTTGTCAATGTTGTTTAACAGCATTGGGGTCCTAAAGTTGGAAACTTTAAAATTATCAACGATAATGGTGATGCGGATGAAGATGTTGGAGAAGGGGAAGATTGTGATGGGATGGAACTGGCTGCTGGTGTAGCTAATCCTGTAGAAAGAAAAGAAAAGAAAGGTATAGATTTCAGCCAATGGAAGGAAATAGTGAAAAATGACAGTAATTCTGTGCTTTATGAGAAGAAAAAGGAAATGCATTTGAATGCGTTGGAAGTTGGCCATAAAACGCAAGAAAGAAAGTCTGGTAATTTAAACAGAGAAACTGCTGGTCCAGATAATGCCAAGCTGCATGGTACTTCATGTGTCGACAATGCAAAAGAGCATTTTATGACAAAATATGACAAGGCTTCCTCGGTCTCTAAGGAGTTGAAGGAGAAAACTTTAGGCATGTCAGAGATGGCTAGTGACAAGGAGTTCCATAGCTTTGAACATGTCAAGAATGAAAATATTGTTCAACCAGGCCAGTGGCCGCAGAGTGACATTAATAGATCTGAGGACATTACATTGGTGGAGAAGGAGCCCATGCAGAATGAGTCGAGTAAGGAAAAACGAGTGGATTTGAAAATGCAACACATGCACAAATTGCATGTGGCTTCTGGTTTTGCTGCACAGAATGTAGTTGGTGGAGAAGGCAGTCTTGAAAGTCAGATTGATGCTGAGAATCATGCTCGATTGGCAAAAATGTCTGCTGATGAGATTGCTGAAGCTCAAGCTGAAATAATGGCAAAGCTGAATCCAGAATTGATAAATGCCCTGAAAAAACGGGGCCAAGCCAAAGTCAAGAGGCAGAAGTGTACTTTGTCCGAAATTGCAGGTGGTGAAGCAGACGATATGCAGCGTGAGAAGAATCTCTCAGAGTTGACAGCGAACTCTTATAACAGTATCTCTGACAAGCCTGTGGAAAAAGTTCCTCAGGACACACCAAAAGATGAAGGTGATAAATCTTTCTTAAATACAAGTCCACAGAACTGTGGCCTGTGGGATGCTTGGAGCAAAAGAGTTGAGCGTGTTAGAAATATGAGATTTTTCTTGGACGGCAACATTATTGGCAGTGATTTTGCTCATCTATCGGATAACGGTAAGGCTGCAAAACAAGCTCATGTGACTATTCAAAATTCTGTGCGTGATATTTTTGTTGATTTCACAAATCATGTACTTATTTGTGCGCCATAAAAAGAAAACCGTGTATTGTACTATTCTTCCAGCCCTTGGTTAGTGTTAATGAAATGACATATTACATGGTTGCTAAATTCAGGATGTATTTTCTTGAATCTAAAAGGTTCTAACTCTCTTCATGCTGTTCATCAGAAGAATTTCCTTGGAAAAATTTCATCTTCTAATCTATAGAATGAATTTTCTTGTCAGAGATTTTTTACCAAATTTTTGTGCTTGAAAAATTACTTCTGTCAATATTGAATATCAGTAGGCAGTCTGTACAAGTCGGTAACCAAGTCGGATGTGAGATTGGATATTGTGATGACAGGGATCCAATATATCAAAAGTTAGATGCGGCCATCCTTAATTTGTCTATTCCCTTTATTATAGTTGAGAGTGTTGTTTTGATGGGTCAGAAAATGTGCTGATTGCAATGTGCCCTGGTTGTAGGTGAGGCATCATCTGCAAGTGGATACAATGCAGATAATGTTGCCGAACGTGATTTTCTTCGAACTGAAGGTGACCCTGGTGCTGCTGGTTACACAATTAAAGAAGCAGTGGCCCTAACTAGAAGTGTGGTTAGTGGGAATGACTTATGGAAGCCAGTTTCCTTTACATGCCTGTTGGCACCAGTGTGTTCCATAGTAATCATGGATGCCTTTGCAAAATTTGTTTCAGGTTCCTGGGCAGCGGACTTTTGCTTTAAATCTTATTGCAGCTATCCTTGATAGGGCAATTTGCAGCATCTGCCGAAAGCAAGTTGGTTCTGCTTCTAACGGTACTGATGCTGAGGGGTCTGTTGACTGGGAGGCTATTTGGGCTTTTACTCTTGGCCCAGAGCCTGAGCTTGCTTTATCACTTAGGTAAATTTGAAATGCATCCTTTCTTATCTTGTCTAGTTATAGTGTTCTGTTTTCCTCTATTTTGAGTGAAACAATTTTTGTATGTTATAGTCCTACGGCATACCTTCTACTGATTTATTAAATCAAGTTTGTTGTATGGTTTTACATTATCCATATGGATCACACACTCTCCTGGCTTGATATTATAGTTTGTAGGCATAGCTAATGGTGTATCCCTGTAATTTGAAATCATTTTCACCAGTATATAACCTTGATAGTTTTGTAAATGTGTATGAAGTTTGATGTCGAAAAGGTAAGCACTTCTAGTTCTTAGCAAACTTGTTTCAAATATTACCTCCCTAATTGAGTAAGTTCATGTTGAGTGTTCTTTCATATAATGAAGTTTGAAAATTTTAGGATGTATATGATAAGCTGCTTTTTGGTCGGTCTGGCTTTGTAAATTGGCATACCCTTCTCCTGCCAAAATTATTTATTGCCTTCTATTAATGTATAGCTGAAACAGATAGCTTCAGTTGAGCCTAGAATTTTTATTATTATATACTCTGATGCTTTGGTATACCCTATTTGTAGAATGTCCCTTGATGATAACCACAACTCCGTGGTCCTTGCTTGTGCCAAAGCCATTCAAAGTGTGCTAAGCTGCGATATGAATGATATCGTATTTGACATCTTGGAGGTATGGTCTGATTTCGGATATAATGTTTTGTTATTGTCGTTCTTGGATTATGAGTTCATCTTCGTAACATGTGGCGTCATTCTTTCTCAGAAGGCACCAAAGTATGCTAGGGATGTTCATACTGCACCTGTGTTTAGAAGTAAACAAGATGTTAATTCTGGTTTTCTTCGTGGTGGCTTTTGGAAGTATAATACCAAACCTTCTAATATCCTTTGTTTTCCTGAGGAGTCGGTGGGTGACACAGCTGAAGGTGAACACACTATTCAGGATGATATAGTTGTTGCTGGGCAGGATTTTGCCGCTGGTCTTGTTAGGATGGGGATTCTTCCAAGAATCTGCTATCTCTTGGAGGTAAGCAGTTTGATGCAAATAGTCTCAAGTTCTCTGCATCAGCTTAACAAACTATGGAAACTTATTGCTGGCAATACCATTATCTATATCTTGCAAATGAACTTATTGATTCCTCTGGTACCAGACGGATCCTGCTGCCCCATTAGAAGAATGCTTAATCTCTATATTGATTGCCATATCAAGGCATTCCCCAACATGTGCTGCTGCAGTTATGGACTGTGGAAGGCTTGTTCAGACAGTTGCTAGAAGATTCGCCTCCAAAGAACAAATGGAAATCAATTCTTGCAAGATAAAATCTGTTATGCTCTTAAAAGTAAGCTGTGCCCTTAAGATTAACAGATTAAGTTTCTTTTATCACGTTCCAATTGGGTTTTTCTAGCTTGTGTGGATCTTTTTTCATTTGTTCAGACAAAATTCTTTCCTGGTGTTTGATAGGCGTTGGCTCAGGTTGAGAAGAAGAATTGCTTGACATTTATAAAGAATGGAATTTTCCGCCAGGTGACTTGGCACTTGTACCGACATCCATTCTCCCTTGACCAATGGGTAAAATCTGGGAGAGAGGCCTGCAGACTTTCGTCGGCTTTGCTGGTCGAACAATTACGAATCTGGAAGGTCTTCATTCATTATGGGTATTGCATTTCTGACTTTTCTGACCTTTTTACTTCATTATGTATATGGCTTGGTGTTCCTACAATGGACAAGCTAGTCAACTATGATGTGGTGAATGAATATTGTGCCATCACGAGAGAAATGTACCTTCTTCTTGATGTTTTAGCTGGTAGACTTCCCAATTTTTATTCAAGCATGCATGAAAGATTGGACGACACTGCTCAAGATAAAGCGACTTGGTTGTGGAGTCACTTTGGTTCTATCATCGATCTAGCCGTTGAGTGGATAGATATGAAAAGCATTCCACATGTATCAAGACTCTTTGAATGCCAAAATAAAGACAGCAAATATCGCAGTTTGCAGGATTCTGAAATAAATTCCTTGTTATGGGTCATTTCTTCTGTTCTGAATATGCTTTCCAGTGTGCTGAAAGCTGTGATAAAAGAGGATACTATGAGCGCTCCAAATGATCATTTGCCATGGCTGCCTGACTTTGTACCTAAGATTGGACTTGAAATAATTAAAAATGGATATTTGAGGGTTTCAGGGGTAAGTGATACAATCTGCAATAACAATCTTTGGGGAAATGGTTCCATAGTTGAGTATTTATGTCATTTGAGGATTGAAAAAGGGCAAGAGTTGGCAATATCTTCTACATGTTGCCTTCAAGGATTGTTCCAAGTTGTTGCTTTTGTTGATGAGTTGATCCAGCAAGCAGACCTTGAGATTCATAATGCACCATCTAAATTTCAAAGTCTTCCAAGGGAAGATAAAGTTCTTGCCAATGGGATACTCAAGTCCTGTGCAGCTGAAGTACAATATTTGCTGACAACTTTAATGAAATTAATCACTAATGAATGGCAATACATGCAGCCTGTTGAGATGTTTGGGAGAGGAGGCCCTGCTCCAGGAGTTGGTGTCGGCTGGGGTGCCAAAGGTGGAGGGTATTGGTCCTCAAATGCTTTGTTGGCTCAGGAAGATGCGAGATTGCTCATTCACTTGCTTGAAATTTCTGAAATTCCCTTTGCCGAAGATCCATTAGAAGCTGGAGGGATGGGGCATAGGCTAAATTGTTGCCTTGCAGCTTGTCTAATCGTGGGTCCAGGGAATAGCCCTGTCATCGATAAGCTACTGAGGGTCATATTCCATGTTCCTGTTCTGAAGTATCTTAATTTTGGCATCCACCAGTTCCTTTGTCATAAAGGATACAAACCTTTTGGTTGGCAATATGAAGATGGGGAATACTTGTTGTTTGCTGATGTTTTGGCCGCTCACTTTAGGAACAGGTGGCTTACTGTAAAGAAGAAACAAAAAGCCATAGGAGAAATCAATAGTGTTAGCCACAAACCTGTGAAGCAAAACGGCCGTTCCCTGGAGACTATTCATGAGGATATGGATGAACCAAACACAGCTGATGAAGAGTCATCTTCTTTGACACTGGAATGGGCTTACCAGAGATTACCTCTTCCTGTACACTGGTTTCTCAGTTCAATCTCCACCATTTATTGCGAGAAGAACGTTTCTCGTCCTGGTGCTTCTAACAAAAAAACCTATATGGAGGTGCCTTCAAACTTTCTAGACGTTGCCAATGGCGGACTCTTTTTTCTCCTAGGTATTGAAGCTATAACTAGTGTCCTTGGCTCTGAGTTCTGCTCTCCTGTTAAATGCGTTCCAGTTGTTTGGAAACTGCATGCAATGTCTGTAATATTACTTTCTGGAATGGGCATTCTTGAAAATGGGAAGAGCAGGGATGTGTATGAAACTTTGCAGAATGTTTATGGCGAGACCCTTGACGGAAGAGAAGTTGTCAATTTGCATGGTAACTTGAGTGTGGAGTCCCTGCAATTTGAGTCAGAAATCCATGAGAATTACTCTACCTTTATTGAAACTCTAGTAGAGCAATTTGCTGCTGAATCTTATGGTGACATATTATTTGGCCGGCAAGTTGCAATATATTTGCACAGATCTGTTGAAGCTTCTGTAAGGCTTTCGACATGGAATGCCTTATCTAATGCTCGTGCTCTTGAACTTTTACCTCCTTTGGCTGAGTGCTGTATACAGGCTAAGGGCTATCTCAAGCCTATTGAGGTACTACCAGTATACAGATTCATTTACTCTAACTAGCCCAAAAAAGAATTATCTGACGGCAGAGATGCTTCTTGCATTTAGATACCATTTTTTGTGGTGATTAAATGCCATACCAGTCAGCTTTTCTGATCACAAATCAGTTATTTCTGAAGCTATATAGAATTAGAAGAAAAAAAAGTAATAAAAAGCTTAGCTGCCTATTTTTGTCACTTGTAAGAGTTTTTGCCTCTCTCTCCTTGTGTTTCGAAGTATTTCACTTGCTAGTAACGAAGGACAGTTAAAAGATTTTCCAGCTGGTTCTGTTAATGTTAGATGTTAGTCATGTCAAAATTTTGTAACATGTTATTTGATAATCGAGGAGGCTTATACTGTTTCTGAAATTTGCAAGGCATGCTTTGAAAGGAATCCATACCACTCCTGTAGATTGTTGATTTTGTGAAATAAAGAATATTGAGATGTGTATGTGGAAGATATATAATCATATTAAATTGCATTTGTCTGCAGGTGATGCATGCAAATGTTTGGATGTTAAATCATTGTTAGAGATGATAGCTTATATGAATTGAATTCATGAGTTTGATATTGGTGCAGGATGATGAGCGGATCCTGGATGCCTATGTCAAATCATGGGTCTCTGGTGCCCTTGACAAAGCAGCAAAACGCAGTTCAATGGCATTCTCGCTAGTCCTCCACCACCTTTCATCCTTCATTTTCAGTAATGTCGCTGGTGATATGCTCGCACTACGCAGTAAACTTGCAAAATCTCTTCTACGTGACTATTCTCGGAAACAGCAACACGAGGTATGTTAGTCATTTAGGATACTGAATTGTACTGTATACGTGTGTGTGTGTGTGTATATTACATACATGTTCTTCATATTTTCGTTTTACGGATGGAATCCTGCAAATTCCCACAGGATTAAAATGTTCTTCTTTCCTGACCATGTGTTGGGAAGTATTGTTGTCCTACAGATAAATTCATTTTTTTTTTTTAAAAAAAAAAAGGAAAATGCTATGAGACGAGTGAGGCTGGCACTTGGAGTGCACATTAAACTTCTCCAGCATTCTAGCTCTTTCCATTTTGCTACAGGCTAATGTATATCTGCAACTTGTGGACAGGGGATGCTGGTGAAACTAATATGCTATGAGAAGCCTAACATGAGCTTGCAGACGTGGTCACAAGTAGAAAAAAGGTTGCAGCTTTTGAAAGAAATTTGTGAGGGATACATGACTGCAGTCCAAAAGCTTGAATCTTGTATCACAACATATGTAGACTCCAAGTCCAGGAACTTGTGAACCTGAACTTGTGCTACTCTTGTTCTTGTATATGCCTGAAGTTGATGTGATGGGAGCCACTAGCCAACCTCTGTTGCGTTTGGGTGGTATTTAATGAAATAGCCCAAGAAGATGTGTGATGGATAACTCGTGTTCGTTGGTTCCTTGTTTGAAGTATAAACTACGGCCTGATATAGAGGAATATGGACTTATTTGAAATTTAATAAAAGTAAAAAAATAAAAATATATAAAGTTTGGATCAACTTCTCTTTTGATTGAACGTTATTTAGAAAAAGAAAAAAAGTTTTGTGTCATCATATATTGTTGTATACAGTGCTTCTATCTATCTATCTATCTATCTTACACGGAGTTGTAGGCAGAGAGTCAGAGAGAGAGATATATATTATATTTAATTTTATATATATTTATATTGAAAGGTCTTACAATAAAAACCCATTTTCGCAGAAGCTACGGTTGGAACGTGGCATCGCTCAACAAATCCATCTCCCCCCCCTCCCCCCTCTCTCTGCAAACCAGTCCAAATCTACAGTTAATACTCTTCTCTTTTCCTTGCTTCACTCTTCATTCAATGGCGGATTGGTCTACCCTCCCCGCTGAACTCCTCAACCTCGTCTCCCAACAACTCCCCACCTCAACCGACGTCCTCCGCTTCCGTTCTGTATGCGCTACCTGGCGCGCTGCTGTTCCCCCCCCACCCACCACCGCCACCCGCTTTCCTATCCTCCCTAATTCCGGCATTTCCGACACCAGCTGGGGTTTTTACCTCTCCAAACGCACCATCTATTCTCTCCAATCGCCCCTCACCGATCATTCCTCATGGATCATCAAACTCGAACGGGATAATCCGTCCCGGATGCATCTCCTAAACCCGCTTGCGCGGTCCCAATTCAGACCCTTGCCTAACAATTTTCCCAAGCTCTTTAATTTCTTCAATGTTAGGGTTAAAGAACTTGGTGAAGAATATGCTCTTCAGTATATTAATTTTAGACCGACAGCGAATTCGATTGGAGAGGCCGGGAACCTCTACATGGAAAAAGTTGCGGTTTCTAATAACTTGGGGAATGGGTTTGTGCTTTTGACAATTCACGTGTCTGGGAAATTGGTCGTTTATAAGTCTGGTGACGAGAAATGGAGGGTTATTGATGATTTGCCGTCGCCTTATGACGATGTGATTCTTAGAGAAGGGAGATTTTATGCGGTTGATAACACCGGTAGAGTTGTTCTTGTGAATAGTCTGGATTTGAATGTGAGTCTTGTTGCGAATTCGATTTTCGGTGGTGACAAGAAGTTTCTTGTGGATTCGGATGGGGACTTGTTGTTAGTGGATATGTATTTGAGCGTTGGACCAGCAGATGATTTAGGTTTTAATGAGGGATTCGAGTTTTATGAGGAGTTTGATTGTTTTATGAGTGAGAGGACTGTGAAGTTTAAGGTGTTCAGATTGGATGAAAACGTGGGAAAATGGGTAGAACTGGCTGATTTGGGGGATAGGTTGTTGTTTCTGGGTGACAATTGTACCTTCTCAGCGCGGGCTTCAGAAATTTCTGGCGATGATAAGTATAGAGGGAACTGTATATTTTTCACTGATCAGTATTGCAATAGGGATGATGATGGGTTGTGGAAGAGCCGTGGTGTTGGAGTGTTTGATCTGGAGAGTGGGAGTATTGGGCCAATTGGTAATCACGTTGGTTATTCCAAGATGTTTTGGCCTCCTCCTGATTGGGTCTGTTCAACTGCATCCATAGAAGTAAGTTCTGGTTTCTCACGATTACCTTTCCTCCGACTTGGCCTTTACACATTTGCATAAAAGCTTTGTTTTCCATCTGAATAACTTGTTGATTCTCTTATCCTTTTAGTACAGAGTTTCCAGTGCAAGTAACTTTGAACTACTGTTTTGCAATTTACATGAGAATAGATGTAAGCCTTTTGGTCACAAAAGTTATCTCAGATGTCACAAAAGTTACAAGATCTCTGGTCCTATACCGGCGCCTACATATATGTGGAGGTGCTTAGAAGAGTTCTGGAGTGTGATTAGGGTTTTAAACCTCTGTTTAGTTCTGACATTGATTGCTTTGGGTTCCTTGCCGTAAATACTTGGCAATTTTATGAGATGAAAATCAAGTAGAAATCTCTCTCTAGCTACCATCTGAACATGGGATTTCTTTTCCTTCGGTCTTGTCTTACAGTTGCTACTAGCTAGCATTATCTTTTCCATGTAGGGGTAGCAAACTGAATTTGTTGTTCGTTCTCATTTGCAGGATGGGCTGTATCGACTGAATATTTAACATTTCAAAGTTCTGGAAATCAGGGAGATTAATAGCTGACAGTGGATGAACTGTAAGAACATACTGCAGTTGGTAGTTGCATGATTTTTCAACCTGCATCAATAATCAATCTCTTCAGTTCCAAGGTTGTACTTGGCTCCTATCATGTTGGTGATGCTGATCGACCTATGTCAGCTACTCTATGAATTGGATCATACGTTTCATTTTTCTTCATTTAGAAAATTTCATCCACCTATGACTTTGGATTTGTTATGACATGTAAACGACATCATTTTATCAGATGAAACAATGCTGAAATGTCCATGCTGTCATAATAGTTATACTGGATTGAAGTTTATGAGCATCTATTGTTGATGCAACTTTCTATCCGAATATCTTGGGGCTTTCCTGACATGTATTTTTTGTTGCAATTTTCTAATTTTCTTTTCTGAACCCAATTTTTCTCTTAAGTAGCATTCCGTGGTTCATTGCTAAGTTGTTGGACTTGGGTGAGTATTCTACTTTCATGCTGAAGCATATTGGCCGACAAGTTCAAGATTAATCCTTAAATGGCCTCAATCTCTTGCATATACTTTTTTAAGCTTCATCAATTCAATTCTAAATTAGTCTTATGTTGTGTATTATAGGCAAATGTAATAATTTGATTGATTCATGCACATCTACTTGCTAAGGCACCTCTGCTCCTTTCACAGACAGAAGAGAGAATGGCTAAAAGCCTTTTTTGAGCAAAATTAAATAGTCAACCGCCCCACTACGGGCAGAGACTAGGCTACACCTTCTTCCTCTACTGCCTTACTTATTGCCCCATTAGCTATAGCAGATTGGAAACTGGTCTTTATTTAAACTCACCTACGCCTTCTGAGCGTCCTTTTCCTGAATTCTTATGTTCACTTTGAATAGGCGGTTTGCATTCTAATTTCCTGTCAGCCAAATATGTTCAAGTCCAATAAGTTGTCTCATATATTTGATCCAGTATTGCTACTTGCTGGTTTACTGTCTCTTAAAGAACAAAGAAAGTGGCTGGCTATCATCACTTTTTTTGTTCATAAGTCAAGGATCATCTTAGTGAAGCTACTTCGGGTATTTATCTTGAAGAAGTTTCTTTTGTACTTGTGGGTATAAATGTAGAGCAAAGTTAAGGTGGGGTGAAAAAAGGGGACAATTGAGAAGGCTGAGAGCTGAAAAGTTTAGTCTGATGGCTATTGTCTGATGTTTGAGTGCATTTTATGGTCTGCCTTTAATTATCGTTTTGTGGTATGGCTCTCTAGTTGCTTCTTTTTAGGCTTTCGTTGAGTGTAATCCTCCATGATTAAGCCCTCAAATTCTCAAGGATATTGCAAATCTTTTTTATGCACTGCTGCATCAGTATAGGTTGCACTGTTGCAGGAAGTAAATCTGCAAAGATGCATCTTATTAACAGGACATTGGTGTTTGATATATCATACGCAGCGTTGTTTTTGTCTTCATAGTATGACAATGAAACCTCAGCTCTTGATATTATTTGAGAAGAAAGAACAATGAGAAACCAGACACAATCAACATCATCTGCTTGTGAGATCCACTGTTTGTTATGATTCCAAATCAGACTCCACAAATCAGAGCTTGTTTTGAAGCTTTCTCAAATCCAAATGCAAACAAGAAATTTACAGAGAAGAGCTTCAATTTAGTACGCACCCAGTTGCTAGAAACATCTATCACCAACCAAGTGCAGTTGCTAAAAACGTTATCAACAATCAAGTCCAGTAATCGACAAGCTGTAGACTAACCAAGTTCAGTTAATGGCACATACTGATTGCATATTGAAACTCCGTAACTACAGTAAATAAATAAACCTAATATTTGTATCAAGTGCTAGAAAAACAGGTCAAAACTTCAACAAGAAAATACCTAAGCTAAAGCAATATACAGGATATATAAGATGACCTTTCTCTGGTTTACCTCTCCCAACAGCAGTCAGCCAGATACTATCAGTCGCGCTCTGGTGCATCACCTGGAATTCTTCGGGAACCAAGATTCCCAGCATATGACCAGAGTTTATCCAAGTCAGCAGGCATGACTTTGTCAAACTTATGGTTCGGCACTCCTGTGAGGCCACTTTTGTTTAGAGGAGTAACGGATCTTCTTGGGCTACTGGGCAAGGGTGGGGATGAACAAAATGTTGGAGTAGCAAAAGGAGATGTGTAGGGTGTGTGTTGAATTGAAAAGGGACTTGGCGACATCTTCTTCTGAACGGGCAGGCCACTGAAACCTCCACCCCTATTGAAAATTGTCATAGACTCTGCTGCAACACAGCATTTGGTGGCATCATCTACATAAAAAACATCGTCGATCCTTGCAATTATGTTAAATGCTAGGCTCTCCATTACCCTAGAATAGCCTTCTAGAATAGCGTGCCCAACATCCTGCAGGAGAAATTAGAAAGTTTGATTGAAATTTGCATGGTAATGCAAAATAGCAATATAAATTACGATCAATGAAAATCCAAAACATATTACAAAGGGAATCTCAATATCATAGGATCAATCTGATTTTAATCCTATCTGCAGGCTGTAAGTTCTTGATTTTCAAATTAACTTCGACGTTCTGCAAGATGATGGTGTCCCTGACCACTTGGAAGTAAAAAAGAAGAGAATAAAGAACATTAGAATAACCACCTTATTGTACTGAATTTTGCTCATATCTAGTGCAGTTTGTGGAAGACCCGGAAAACGAAGTCTTAGACTATGCAAGAGCGTTTCAGCACGTTGCGCTAGAAACTGGTTTTTTTCTCCATCTGCAACAAAGCCCTTCACTTTACCACCCCAGGACTTCCGCTTAGATTTCTGAACATTAGGGTGTTTCTTTCTTTCTTTCAGCTTCCACACATGCACTGCTGCCTCAATTCTATTTGCGACATCCAACGTATGATGCTCTGATGACAAGTCAAGGCAGTCAAGAAGACATTCTGGTGAGAACTGATCAGCAGTTATGTAGCGGTAGATGATATCTCCCAGACAATCTCTTCCATTCTGCAAGAAATTTTTGTGCAAAATGAAAAGATACGAGGTTAAGGACTAATTATCTTTAAGGCCCACACAATTTTTAGCAAGAATTTTATCATGTTGTTGTAAAGAGGACAACTTAGGGATACAATGAAATGTCAAAGAACGCAATATAACTCATACTCCAAAAATGTGCAAATAATGAGAATGAATAGAATCAACCCGATTAGGCAGAGGGAAAGTGCATTGCAACTGTTTGGAAACAACAATAGACGTAGATCCTGCCAAGCATACTATCTTCATAATTACACAGAAGACATCACTACCTGAACTGTGTTTTCAAGAACACGGAAACTAGAGGGGGCATATTAGACAGTCAGTTGTGCCCACATCATGAAATACTTGATCAGTTCTTTAAACTCAAAGAAAAGGTCAGTTAGTCAGCAACACTTCCATAGATCCATCATCGATTATCAAATAGTTATACCAAGATAAGTGGAGAAATTACCTTGGGTAAGGTTTCCATGTAGGCAGTTGGAATATCCATCTCAGCCAGCACATTGCTGTTTATGGCCAAGGCTGCCTTCAATATCTGGTTTGTGCAATCTCTACACTGCTGCAACCTCTTCCTTGAATCCTCTGACAATCCCTTTCCAGGAACTTTAGGGCATGGAAGCCACCACTTCTCCTCCTGTCTAACTGAAGGCCTCCCACACAACACACCTGATGAATACTTATCACAATCATCTACAACTATTCCTCGATCAACATACCAAAACTCCGTATCCCGGAAACCATCAAGAATGCTAAGCAACATTGCATCGAGCTTCTTGAGTGCTGGTAAATTCATATATAAGTCAGAACGCGGTCTTGTTGCCATTACCTCATACGTCCCGCCACCAGGAAATTGTTGTATTGAGGGAACAAGTTCCACAATTGAATCACTCACAGATAAGAGCCATTCCATCTCTCTGCACCACATTGCCTTCTTTTGCGGAGCCATTGGCTCGAGCCTCCACAGTTCCCCAAATACAGTTGCTGGAATTATGGACAAAGATTGAGATGAAAGATACTCAGAGCACAGAGATTCCACCAGTTGGGCACAGAAAAATCATGTGGGCATGTATAAAGAGAATTACCAGAAAGATTGGTGATGGCATTTGAAATGGCTAGTGCAGTACAAACTCCTTTACCCCCTCCAGACATGTCTTCGCCAAGAAGAAGCTTAGCGAATCTTTCCTTCATCATCTCAATTTCTAAAAATGTGTCAAAATAAAACAGAAATTTCAGAAAATTATCCTGACTTTCAGAACTTAAAAAAGGAACTAGAATACATTGGTAAAAGATAAGCCAATCTACTGACTAAAACATACAATAATACGAAACAAAATGTTCGATGTACACCTATCCATTGCAGATTTATGTATAAAACAAAATCATGAAAAATAGCATAAATCACTGGAGGAATTTAATAGACGCGGAATAGATTATTGAACCCAAAAACATTTTTAACAACAGAATTGTTGTATAGCTGGGCTGCCTTTTAGTTATAGATAAAAATGGATCGCTTAATTTTAAGTTGGAAGCCACTACATTGCAACGGATTAAAAAGTAGAACACTCAAATTCTAAGTGATGTTCGTAAAGCATCAAATCTAAGTCGGTGGGTGGGTGGATAAAAGTAAGCAAGCCGCAAGGACAAACCGGACAAATCCGAACCACGTTTCTGAGGCTTCTCGTCCCAAACCACCACATCCTTGCCTCCGATCACAGGGAAACTGAATGTCGGCGTCAAGGGCGCCGAACTCCCGGTAGCAAATGGAGAAAAACCCGCGGAACTCGAGGCGCCGCCGCCCTCGTCCTCCTCTACATCACCATTGGAGCTCTCCGACTCGCTAACATCTGCGCTGAGGCTGTAGCTCCCACACCTCTCCTCGCTCCCCTCCTCAGAAGAAACACTCCCCATAGTTTAACGCTTAGATGAAGGCTACAACTGAGAGTGAAAATACAGAGATCTCAGATGATACATTTCCTTGGAGTTGAGACAGAGAAGCAAAATGTGGGTGTGGCGTTACCTGAGAATTTTGTTGTTCAGCAGCAGCAGATAAGAGTGGTGGAG
>NC_026152.1:21235665-21251340 GCF_000512975.1 Sesamum indicum
GTAAAAGCAGACAATTATGAAAGCAAAGCAGCAGGTTGTCTCTCACTCTACTCAACTCTTCATCTTCCTTTCTCTCAGTATAATATAATTATATATATATGTATAGGTGTATGTAATTATGAAGTGACGGCGTTAATGTAGAAGTCGGGACTTGACGACAAAGGTGAGATTGTTGTGGTGCGCTGCAAAACGGCGTTAACAATAGTTGCCATGTCTTTGCAATGACTTGAGGACGAAATAGGTCATTTTTTTGGGTTCCCTGTCCTGTTGCCACGTGGCCAGAAGTTTTGGAATTGCACTCCCACCTACCAAAATTGTGAAATTTGCGCCAAATCAAGAAAATAAATCCAAAATACCAAGAAAAAAATATTCCATTTTTTAAAATAATCCATAAACATACCATGAGAATAAATTAACCAATGAGCACACAAATTACTTCACTTATGAGGTATATATATATATATTCATTAGACATGGATGCAAAAAGTATTTTTAATATATATAGAATGATTTTCTACATTATGTTGCTCATCGATAGTATTAGCAGTTTTCTATATTTAGTCGTACAATAACATAAAATTTCTCTATAAATACATAAGAAAATATTTAATGATATATATTTTGCAACAATCAATAAATTAAAATATAAAATTTTATGTTACTATGTCAAGGTTATTGTCGAAAATGGCCCATAACCTTATTGATAGGTCTAAGCCCATTGCTAGGACTTCTCATTTGGAAGGCTCTCAACCCCTCAGTCCACTTGTTAGCTCAACCCACTCTCCACACTCAGCCCACAGACTCGAGCCACTTGGCTTACTCAGTTGGTATTATATTTGTATTTCAAAATCTTAATTCTAATTCATTCTGTCCCCTTGTTTTTTCCACTATATGTCTCTTGGCATCTTCTCTCTCTCTCTCTCTCTGACTTCTCCTCTCCATCGATTCTCGTGTCCTCGAAAATCCTTCTCCTTCTCCTTTCTCTCCCACCGTTTTCAATGTTATACCTCTATAAAAGTCCCTCATGGCTTTTGGCTTTGAGTATCTGATTGAGAAATCCCTTCCTCTCCTTCTCCTACTTCATTTGAAACATTTTTTGTGAACCATCTTCTATGTGGCCTGGGTTTTTTCGATTGTTGTTGTTTGGGTACTAAGCAACTATGAGAGGTTGTCGGTTTTTGTGGCCGTAGATTTTTTGTTTTGGATTTTATTCTATGAGGGGACCCCCCCCCCCCTTTTATTTCTGCAATATTATAGATTTGTAAATATATATACATATTCTGTTTAAGATTTGTTCATATTTCCATATATTGATTTGTAATCTTAAGGATTTTTCATAACCCATTATTCTTGTAATAGTTGAGTTAGGAATTTATTTTTTGGACTAACTACTGAAGGGGTTTACTTCCAACAAAGATTTTTCAAAAATTAATCCATGATATAAATAATTTAAATGTTTGCATTATGAGTCATTTGAGTATTGTCAAATATAATTTTTTTGAAAACTTTAAATTGATTTAGTAGACTATTTTCAATCGTGATAGTCATATTTTGGTGTTTTATTAATCACAAAGGAAATGTGTTAATATATAGGTAAATGTCTGATCGTTGTTTTGAGAACCAGTAATAGTCTTAATATTTGTTGAAATTATATAATCATTAGATGGAAGTCTAAAATATCAACTTTACTCATGTTGATTTTTCAAAATAAAAAATTACATAAAAAAATGACAAGATGAATTTCTTTTTTTACCCTTATTCTGAAAAATTTTAAACTAAATAAAATTATTTCATAACCTACAAGAGCATTCTAATCAGTTCATTATAAAAATTTAATGGAAATATAATGAAAACTAATTGAATTAGTTAGTTGTTGGACGGATATTAAAATTAAGGGTATTGATAATTTTACAAACGACAATAAAATATTTATAATTATATCAAATTTTAAGAGAACTCATTATAATTTACTCTTATATATTAAAATTTTATGTATATAAAGCCAACATGTTGACAAAAATTGTTGATAATCTGTAATATATATAATGAAAAAGGGGTGAATTGATGTTTCAATCATTTTGGCGTGTCAATTTCAATATTTAATTTAAAATTAATCAATTATTTTCAACTTCCCGACTCACCAAGATATTTCAAAACTACATTTGGGTTGATTGTAGTTGAGGGATGGAGCTTCTCATGGTCATGGCAATGGGCAATTAATAAGTGATTAGGTCGGGTTTCTTAATAAATTATTATGACCATCTTATCCATATTCACACCATTTTTATTATTAATGCAAGGAATTGTTTATTGATATTATTAATATCACAATTAATTCCCACCAATTTATATTTTATAATAATTAGCATGCATTCACATGCTGCGTAATAATAATAATAACCAAACCTCCCTCCCACTTCCACGCTACATTTGATCACCCCTTTTTGATTCTAATTTTCATAACTTTAAGTTATTATAATAATAATGAGTATAAGTATAGATAAAATAAATACTTATATTCGTTGGTTAATAATAGTGTAGGCCCAGGCCCAGGCCCAGTTTTGCCTTCCTCTCTTGCAGTTTAATTCATTGGTCTATACAGCCTTGCGTCTTCAGCTCATCCACTCCATTTCCTATTCCTAACCCCTTCAATAACCTAATTCCTAAATTGTTTCCTCTCAAATTTCATTTTCTCAGGGAAATAGTCGTTCAAAATGCCGAAGAAAATGGGAGTGAATAGCAAAGCCGAAGCGGCTAGGGCTCGCAAGACCGCCACCGAGGCCGATCGAAAAGAGCGCGAGGCCAGAGAAAAAGAAGAACAATACTGGCGCGAAGCCGAGGGAGCCAAGTCTCGAGCCGCCAAGAAACGCGAAGAGGAAGCCGAGAAGCGAGCCGAGGCCGCCGCCAAGAAAGCCGAGGCTCGCCGATTAGCCGATCAGGAAGCCAAGGATCTCGAGAAAAGCATGAAGAAGCCCGATAAGAAGGCCAATAGGGTTTCAGTCCCTGTGCCTAAAGTCACGGAGGCGGAGCTGATTCGCCGCAGGGAAGAGGAGCAGGCGGCCTTGCAGCGGCGCGCGGACGAGGATAAGAAGAAGCAGAATCGTATTGCGGATGAGGAAGAGTACGAAAGGATGGTGAGCGTGGTGAATACTAATCGTGATGATGCTGTTATTGAGGCAAGAACAGTGGACGAAGCTATTGCGCGGATGACGGTCGCGGATACTTTGCCAGTAGATAAGCATCCCGAGAAGAGGCTTAAAGCTTCGTTCAAGGTATGAATTACAAGTCTGGTTTTCTTGACTTCTGTATTCTTTTTTTTTTTTTTCTGATTTCTGTCAAGAATCATGATTAGTTAGTTGGTTAACTGTATTATTCAACAAGGGTAGTCACTATTTTAGGTGTTAATATTGAAATGTTGCCATGAAAAATCACTTCTGATGTATTCTGTTAGTTGGCGGTTATGTCATTGTCACATTTTATCTAATATTCATATCTTGGTGTTCTGGTTTACTTGTGTATTGCATGCCTTTTTGCTAAACTTTTATGTTTTCAGGCTTTCGAAGAAGCTGAGCTTCCTAAACTGAAGGAAGAGAAACCAGGTCTAACACACACTCAATACAAGGATATGATTTGGAAACTCTGGAAAAAATCTCCTGACAACCCCCTTAACCAGGTGAAAAGTGATTTATATTGAATAAGATAGTTGCAGTATCATGCTCTTTTGGTGATCGTAAGATGACTTACCTCATGTATAAGCAAAGAATTATGGTTATGCAATCACTTTTGAGTGTTGAGGGAAGTATATCGATGTTTTTGTGTAGATTTTGCTTGGATCAATTACTTGGTATTAAGATATATTATCAGATTAATGTGGCCTTCAGAATTGTCTCTATCTTTTGATCTGTCTACCTGTGAACTGCTGCCCTGAAAAGGGATAGCATGATTGTACAATTCAGAGGGTTGAGGTGATGAGATCGTATATTCATTGGCCAGTAACAACTTGTTACATATAGAAGGGGAAAAGAGTGGAGTTATTGCTGCATTTGGCATAGAATGCAATATAAGATTGCACCACTTTTGATGACATGTTTTCATCCATCGACAATGATTTAGCACATTGAATATTCTTACAAAATACTCTGTCTTCAATGTTCAATGGTAAAATAAAGGTCCATGATGAAACATTGGACTTTACGTCCACTCATGTTCATCATAAAGGACAATGAAGAATAGAAACATCCAATGTTGATATGTAGAGTGTTTGTGTAGTAGCTTTTTAGGTATTATCTTTTCCTCCTTTCCCCCTTCAAATTTGCAAGTGTTGATCCGTGTTCTTTGACAGTGTGCAGAGCATTTTGGTTGCTTCAATTTTTTGTACAATTGTTATGAAATCATACCTCTGAAACCATTCTGTTTTGTTTTGTCCTTTTTTTCCTTTTCCAATTTGAATATGCAGATTGCTGACAGGTCGTGAGATCATCTTGTCATGAGAAGCCTGGTAGTTTTCCTTTATGGGCAGAAAGTAAGCTGCAGTTTCATGTCTGTCTGAGCATATTCTGATGATTACGGAGACAGCTTTCGCCTCCTGCTTCTCTCCTAAACTTGCAGTACCCATTTCAACTTGACACAATTGGTTGAGATAATAAACTGTACCCCATAAATCAGTCTGAATAAGTCCTTGTGTAATTATATGAAAGCAATTAAGACACATTTTGGTCTTGGCAGTAAATGACTGCATGTAATGAGATTTATTTGACATGTAAAGAGAATGGTTGAAAGATATTATTGCTTCTATTAAAGACAATTCTAATATTGTAACCTTGCTAGTTTGATGTTAATTTTGACCCTTGGTGAGTTTGAGAATCTTGATGCAAGTTGTTGTTGGACATTTTTCGTAATCACTCTCTACCATGGACAGCAGCATGAGGCTTTTGGTTTAATGCAGTTTGTGTTTACTTCTGTTACATAGGACATGATATTGAGAATCTTTATGTTATTTACTGAGATTATCTCTCAACGTCATAGGCCATTGGATTGGTGAAAGCTTGCTGTTAGTTTGGTTTAACTGCATTTCCTGTTGTCTTGGATGTCAACTGAGTTTGGATCCAACTTTACCCATTTGTTGTCAACAGTATAAGGTTTGCAGCCCTGCATGTAATAATACCATTCATGTGTTGTTGCCATGACATTGTATTATGAAATCGGGCCTCAGCCTGTTTGGATGGTCCCCTTCTGGTGTTGTGGGGCTGTCCTTAAAGGGCATATTAAGTTGTCATTCCTGGACCGTGGTGCAAAAGGTAAAGAAGAACAGAGCACGTTTTTGTTAATGACGTTAAAACATGCAACTAGTGCGTACACCTATGATAATGATTGCGCCAACCTTAAGGAATTCACATGGAGCAGAACTCCATGAAGATTTATTTCTTTCGGAGAAGTAGTTCAGCCCGCTGATTTGCGATTGCCGCCTGCTTGAATTTCGTGCTGTATTTAGTTAGGGCTTCCATACCAAACATCACTAAATGGTTAAAGTGGTCCCCTACAGAACCCTTAATGGTGTGAGCTCCAATATCGAGTTCAGATCTTAAAGAGTGCCCGTATGAAAACAAAACGGTTAAAATGATCAAACAACTGGACGTGATGCAAAGGTGGTCACATCTCCAATTCAAGTTAAGAAAAATTTGAAAAGGACTAGCAACTCGACACTAATATCTTGAATCTGGACGGTTTAGAAGAGTGTAATTCCTGCCATGGGATGCCTCCCCTTTCACAGGAATCCCTGCTGCCTGTTATGGACGGAAACCTGAGCATGACACGAGGAATATTGTGTCGGTCAGGGACCCAGGCTGTGAATGGAAGAAGAATAATTGTTGGCTTAAAATCTGACAATTGCAGTAGGGAAATGCTGCTCCGGGTATGCAGTATGGTAGTTGTGCGAGGGGACAGCATACTTGCTGTTCATGTGGAGCAATCTGATGATACTTTCGATCCTAATACATTTCACATCCATGAAGATCTCTGTAAATCTAAGCAGGTTCGAATGTCTCGTTTAGAGATTTTATAGATGTTATATTGTTTGATTGCTTCGCTTGATGTTGTAATCAGGTGGAATTTGAAATCAAGATTTGTACTGGATGCTGCTACATAACAGAACTGAGCCACCAAGTCCGGGTAACGCTTGCAACGATTCTTGTAGTTGGATGCAGCAGAAAATGGTAACAAAAACACTGCAAACAAGACAGATATAGAATCCAACAGATTGTAGCGTTTTTAACAGTTCAATTTCTGCAGGCCAAAAGATTCGATGATTGCCAAATGCCAGAAAGCAATGCCTCCTACTTGCCAGCTTCTAGTAATAGATAATGGAGGGAAAATCATATTCCAGAAGATGGGAACTTCACAGCAAGGTTCAGCCTCCAGAAATTATCGAACTTGCCTTTCATCTATATCACAATCCAGCTGCTGTGATCAGTCAGGAACTAGACCTGTCATCAGAAAATTCTTGTCGATGCCTTCTTCATCAACAGCTTCAACACCGCAGCAAAGTGAAAGTGAAAAATTCATCACTGCCAAGACTAATCAGCAACTCCATTATTTTTCTCCGAAATTCAGCCAGAGATTGGCTATGTTGGAAGTGAAGGGCCAAAACAGGTGGTTCACGGTTGAAGAACTTAACAATGCAATGGAAAGCTTCGGTTCCAATGTGTTGATTGGAGAAGGTGCACATAGTCGAGTTTATCAAGCCATCCTTGAAAATGGTCAGGCTGTGGCAGTGAAGGTTCTTAACACCTCCCGATTCTCTGAGGAATTTTTTTTTCAAGAAGTGGATATATTGAGTGGCTTGAAACATAAAAACATAGTCCAACTTCTTGGACACTGTTACAGTAAAGAAATGCTAGCAATTGTTTACAACTTACACAGTTCAAGTCTGAAGCTAAGGCTTAATCAGTTGAAATGGAGTGGGAGGATACAGATTGCATTTGGTGTCGCCAAGGCATTAGAGTACCTCCATTCTTGCTGTCCTCCGATTATACATAAAGCTGTAAATTCATCTAATATCCTCATGTCGGAAGATGGCGAGCCACATGTAGGTGCTACTATTTGTTCTAAACAATATTCAGTCCTTTGAGCTATTATTTATCTTGTTAAGGTTGCAGCGGTTGACAAGTTTTTAATTTCTCATTCAATCACTAAAGAAAAGCAAATCACAAAATAGAAAAAGTTGGAATGTCTGTATATCATGATAAGAACTTATGTTTTCAACTTCCAGTTGTCAGGTTTTGGAGCTGCGAAAGTACAATTGGTTACCCATCGGTCGTCAGCACATAAAGAGACAACTCATGTTATTGAGACATTAGGATATTTGGCTCCGGAGTACGCAATGTATGGCAAAGTTGATGAGAAGATAGACGTGTATTCTTACGGGGTGGTGTTATTGGAACTGATCACTGGAAAAGAAGCTGTTCAAGCAAGTCCGGCATCACATCAAGAAAGCTTAGTGCTTTGGGTAACTAAACTTGAATTTGAGTCGTTAATAGCCAACAGAAGTTTCTCAGTTCCTTTTTGTTAATTTTCTTTCACCCTGTTAAATGCCAATTACATTTACAGGCTCGGTCCCTGCTGACTTGTGGTCTATGTGAACGACTGATCGATCCCAGCCTAAATGGAGACTACAACAAGGAAGAGATGAAAGCAATGATGAATGCAGGACGCCTCTGTCTCTTGCATTCATCTTCTAGAAGGCCAACGATGAAAACCGTACATCATCTGAACTTCCAATACTAGAACTAGCAGCCTTATAAGTCACTTGTTTCTTATCTTATACAGAACTGCCATTTTATATAGTGGTAAACAACCAATCTCATTAGGATATATCAGATCCATCCATCAATTTACTATGAAATTTAATTTACCTTCAAGACATAGTTTGATAATTTATAGATTTCGGGGGAAAAAAAAAAAAGGCTAGCTAATTCCTTTGAGTGCATATTGGTAAAAGAAGTAATCAACTTTTAATATATAAATATACTTTGTTTTCTCGGCAGATTTTGCATATTCTTGAAGAGGCAAACCCCATGTTGAAGATGCAGAATAAAGAGAGAGATGCTTGGCCAAATTTGATGCAAAGAGGAGAATCAATTTTGCAGATACCGCCATAATATTTGGTATTGATCTACATGGAAATGAGGGAGTCTCCTTCCAGCTATGTTTATCTTCTCCACTGCAGACATGCTTTCATTTCTGTTATTAGGAATAAATTGATTGTTGTTAACGTGAAATGCCACATATCAATTCATGTGGGGAACTTCAATTATTTAATCTAATTTCAAGTAGCATAGATTGGCATGTTTCAGTTGGTAGCAATATTAGGTAATACAAACAGATTACGTAATATTTTTCAGAAGCCTGTCTATAAGTAGTGTTTTAGTGAAGAATTATAGAGTCAAAACCGGCCTTCAACTTAGTTTTGGCTGCTTTTATCCAACTCTTTTGACTGGATCATTTCTTTTGAAGCAATTGACAAGACTGTTTCCAAATTCTTGAAGTTGAGGACAAGAAGAGAGTTCTAATGCTTTTTCACTAATATGAATGCATATTGCTGCTTGTTTTGGATTGTATTTAGCACTTGGGAGTTCTGGAAGTGCATATCTTTTGAACAGGGTTGAGAAAAGAGTCTACCTCTGATAAATACTTGCACATTGATGAAGATCCAATGTTAGTACACTGAAGACAGAAGAAACGAAAAATAGAAGGGACTCTTCAATTCTGTGTTGATGAAGATAAAAAGAGACTAAAGAGTGTAAATCAGTAAAAAAAAAAAAAACGATTCTTAAAAATGAAAATGGTTAACTCTGGATGCATAAAATTACGAACGAAATTCTCCAGCATAATGCAATTTAGTGTTTTCTTCTCACCAGTGACAGGATCAAACATGATAATGATCTCTGGCAGTTCACTTATTCTGGAAAAGTGTACTAAAGGGTGAACAAATCTTCTGATGCTAATAGTCCTTAGCCAGTTGAGAAAAATTAATTGGTGATACATAATATGGAGGACCACTGTAGAGTGTTTGTGCTGCCAAGAAAGCAGCTCTCTTTGTAGGGTGGAACTGATCCCAGAACAAATACTTACGTCGATCTGGGCAAAGTGGTGCTGTTGAGTTGCAAGGGCCTTCTGAGTTTAGAATTCCATATCCACAACATGCTGAATCCACATTATCAAATCCTAAGACAATGGAAAAGTCGGAACAATATCAGCAAACAAATAAAGTCATGAAGTCATATACTGTGTCAATTGCTTACCGTGGGCTTGTGGATTGTTTATGACATCCATTGTCATTAGGTATCCATTTCCGAGCGAGTACTTAAATCCTGGAAGCTGTGAGCTGATGTTGACTAAAAGGGTGTCAAGTGCTGAGTGGAAGGCCAAGGCGAAATCATTCTCTGGAGGAAAGCAGCCATCAACACCATTGATAAGTTTCTGGAGGAGTCTCTGAGATGGGCAACAACCCACAGGTGGCACACTTATGATACCGAATTTCCTTGCCCCGAGCGTGTACAAATTCTAGTACCATAGAGACAAAAATTAAATATCAGTGTGCGAAACTTATTTGATGCTAATTCTTGAAAGTGGATTAGGTTGGTAACTTGTCTCACCGTGATGTGGTTTGAATACGCCGAGATCAGAATGCCAATGAACTGATCTCTGGGCATTGTACTATTGGTCATAAAATAGCCAAAAATGTCATTGCTCCCAATACTGATGAAGAACATAGATTTAGAGAGCAGTGTTTCTGTTGCTGTTGAGCCTATCAGGGCAG
Source organism: Sesamum indicum (assembly GCF_000512975.1). Classification (NCBI taxonomy): domain Eukaryota; kingdom Viridiplantae; phylum Streptophyta; class Magnoliopsida; order Lamiales; family Pedaliaceae; genus Sesamum; species Sesamum indicum. The sequence goes on from NC_026152.1 coordinate 21,245,483, forward strand.
TGAGATTATCCTTTACTGTAGAAAGTTGACTGATCTGCCGTGATAAGGGCACGATGCTCTATTGGAAATACAAACATGTAAAGAGAATAAGAGAGTATGCTCATGCTTTAAAGAAAATGCAGTAAAACTACTTTGCTAACAATTTTAACCTTATTGTTTATTGAATTTTGTAACAGATGATAGGCCTCACCATGTTTGGACCTGTTATGTCAAGAAGGCCAGAACCAGCTGAGGCAAAGTTTACACCTTTCAACAGATGCTTTTGGAAATGATTGGATTTTAGTGTCAGAAGAAACAGAAATGGTGGTGGACTTCTCTTCAGCCCAAAGAACCTGGCTGAATGATAAACATTGCAGAAAAAATGTCAGCATATAAGATGCTTGCCAATCTTCAGTGTTCATACATAACATAAGACATGCAAGTATTTTGATAAGAAGATGACTAGCTTCAATATGATCTTATTGATGGTATGATATTACACTAACCGACGAAATCAGCACTGTTAAAGCCATTGCTGAACCTTCCAGTTGGCCTCATATGGGGAAAGTCTATGCCATAGTGAGAGAAGTTGGCTCTCACCTTACTCCCTGGCAAATAAGTATTGGTCCCGACATCTGCAGTGGAGTCCCCCAGAATGAAAATGGTGGGCTGTGTTTCATCAGCTGAGTGAGGGATGACATTGACCAAGATAAAGAATAGACAAAGAAATGGAGAAATATGTATCTTAGCCATATGGAAATAAGGCTGGACCAATGCTTTCTAAATTCTCTGTCTATGTTATGTATATCAAAGGCCCAGAGAGTTTTCTTAACCCCTGGGCACTTCAATTGCGAGTTTAGGGGCCCTTTTATGCATTAGAGTTTGCTAAAGTTCAAGGAGGTACGATGAAAGGATCATGTTCTCACACAAGTAGACATTTTACAAGAACAAGGAATTTAAGAAATGTTAATCATCAAAGTATGTCCTTATTCAAGAGGTGTCATTATTTGACCATTGAAAGCATCAGCCTAATATTTTTTGCTCTGAGAACGTCGCAACAAGGCGGCAGAACAGACATGAATACAGAAAAATATTGCTGGTTTAGCCTTGTTATAATAATGACCAGGTCAAATTTCCCAGAGTCAGTGATGATGTAATTCTCCCGAGGTTGCTACAGAGATCTCTGTTTGTTTAGAAAGAAAAGGTCAGTTTGTTGACTGCGCTGAGTCTCTAATTAAAAGGCTTTGTTCAAGACATAATATGGAAAACGCTTTTGATCCTCATGTACGATGAAAACAAGAACATATTCCAATTCATATGGGAATTCCAGAACCTAGAAACTGCTCAAACAGCTTTGCAAAGTTACGCATTGTGAACTTCACAGGTTAGTTAGCTGGCGATTCGGTTAAATCATTGATTTCAATAGCCTGCTTGCCATCTATCACAGTAGAACAATGTTCCAGGTCATCTAACAGTAGCTTTGGATATTACACAAGTTTATTGACTTTAAAAGATAATACACAAATTCTGCTGTATCCCTCTGAATATAATCTACTATTGTTTAAGATGAAACATAAAAGAGTTCCAAACCCATTAAACTTTTCTCTTCTTCTCCTTCATTTATTTGCCAGAGTTGTAAAAGAATATTGTGATTGTACGCAATTCTTTAAATTGTACAAATGGTTTATACATGTATAATGGAAGTATTATGAGCGCTTGCCATCAGCTCGTCCACAAAGCAGAGCGTTCTGTGGAATGGCATACTCATCCCTGAAAGACCGGACTGGCGTATAAACACGCAGATAAAACTGTTGGCCCAAGTATTGCCGAGCCCAATACTCGCTCCTCAGGTTCCACATTCCTACATTGTCAAGTGCCACATAAATTGCTGTCCATGACTTGGGATAAACCTGTAATTCACAACAAGAGAAATAGTTTAAGGGACTTTGCTTTAAAAAAGAACAAATCTGGTTAATCAGCAATGCTGTTGAAGTCAATAGTTAAAAATAAATATTGATTCTTACTTGTGTGGTGGAGCGTGAAATGGCATCTACCAGATTATACTGTTTCCGGCTGCTAGGCGTCCAAGAACCTCCATCCATCCTGCAACAAATGATTTTCTAACTTTACCAGACAGTCCTTAGAGAATATAACAAATGAAAAGAAACAAAGAATAGTTTTCACGCTTTCGGGCGGCCAAAAAGATGCGAATTGGTTGGAAAAAGTCATGCATTTCCTAGACGGGCTCACCCCACTACAAAGAAAGAATATCCATCAAGATGCCAGCTCTGGGTGATGTTTTCACGGTTCTCAAACACTATCTCGACAAATGCTCTGTAGTCTGCTCCCATGACTGATGTGTCGAGCCGAATTCCTCTGCCCCTGGGGGGGTAGTCAGAAATGCTTCCCACACGGAACACCCCACTGATATTATAATAGTCCGCCAGCTTGAGAGGCGTGTCAGCGTGAACAAATGAAACACCGTTCACTGCATACCGTTGCTTGCCATTCACTATACCAGGTAAGTTGGCCAGTCTGATAGTTCTGCTCACATTGATTTGGCCATAGTGGTATGAACCTTGAGGGTTTGGCCTTGGTCCACTGGCTGTCAGATTCGTCCTGAAAAAACAAAAAACGTCTTCATGCCTCTGCTCTGTAGATGAACTATAGAATTTAATTGTGTGAAAATTGTTATTTCTTGTCTTTGTTTCTTCTTATTTGACCACTTCACAACCATGCACCTATCTTTCAATTTCACAACAGAAGTAAACCAAGATTGTAATTGGCAGCCGCTGCTAGAACGTTGTCGAGATACCTGATGGAGCGAGCCTGGTTTAGCGACCACTGAATATCAGTGGTAGGTCCAGGGGGTGGAGGGCCGGAAACGGGCTTTCTGGAGTTGCTGTAGTGAAGAACGGCGGTGGTGGTGAGGACCTGGTCGGTGAAACGTGTAGATACGGCAATGTAATAGTCCTGAGCTGGCTGGTCCGCGGTGACTAGAACAGAACAGGACTGGCCAACATGTACGTCCAGGGAGGATACAGTGGTCTGCACAGTGTGAGTGCCCTCCACTTCAACCAGCTTCATCTCGTGTCCCTGAATCCTGAAGTTGAGTGAATCCCGGAGCCCGACATTTGATATCCTCAACCTGTATGTTTTCCCTGGTTCCACTGTGAACCATGCACTATTATTTCCACGCCCGTTGATGAGGATTCCATCAGGAAAAGCAAGCATCTTTCCCTGGTCTAAAATTGACTTCAAAACCTGCAATGTTGGGATAAGACTCAGACCTGTTGGTAGTGTTGATTTAAGAGACGTAACTTAAAAATGAATGATATAGTTTGGAGAATGCATACGTTGTGATTTGTCTTGTACCAATCTCCAATGAGAAGGGTGAAATCCCCGTGGGGTTCAGGGAAGGGGACAGGGATTCTGGGCCTGCTCAGGATCCTAATCCCACCAAATCCACCAGCTGCTTTGTGGAATGCGAGGGATGGGAAATAGTAAAAGCTCCCAATTTGATCTTTCATTTGCATAACGTAGGTGAAGTTCTTGCCAGGAGGAATTGGACATGTTGTCCCATACACTCCGTCTTCGAATGAATTCTTCCTCTGCTGCACTCCGTTCCTGTTTTAACACAATGCCAACAACAGCAACAACTCTGTTTTCATCAGCATCTCTCATTTTAACTTAACAACCCAATAGGCTAATTAAAGCCCATGACATGTGGACTGTTTCACACTCGCCTGCATTTATATATTAATTATTACTCAACTTGTTGCCCATCTCCACCAAATTTCATTTCAATTTATGTGATGTTTAGGTTGTGGTCACGAGATTCAGGAATGTACTTTTACAGGCTTATTTAATCTGCTCTGCTCTTAGACACTTTAACATGTCATTTTCACACTCATTATCATTCCAGAATTACACTTATCATTCTTTATTATTTGGGTAACCCCAAAACAAAGAATGAAATTTTTTTAACTATAATTAATGGTGACCTATATTTGTTGCTGCCTAACTTATCACAAATTCAACATCAGCATAGGTGGTAGGTAGGTAACTGTATTGGATTTTCTAATCCAAACTACTTGTATTTTTGCACCACGCGTATATAAAATTTTCCTACATATATACTTTTTTTGAATATAGTAGAGATAGAGTAAAATTTTATGTAGAAAATCGAATACAACTGTAATATAAATTAAAGAAGCCAAATAGTTAGTTTAGCAAGAGGACAAATTATAGACACTAGATGATTGTGACAACACAAATTGTACACGTAAAGGGTAGTTAATTGCACATGAAGGAATAATGTTTACCATTTTACAAGATAACTAAGTTATGGGTGGATCTGATGTGGAGGAGGATTACCAGGAGAGAAGGAATGGCTCCGGCAAATTATTGTACACGTTGACTATGATATTATCGTTGGTCACTGCATATATATCAGGTCCAGGAAACTGGCCATTGATCAGAATTCCCTGCGCTCAAATAGGAGAATAATCATGTCATATAAAAGATGATGAGTTTGTTGCAATAGAAGACTAGTGCGAAATGAAGGGTATAGGTAGGATGAATGAAACCTGTTGGCGAACACCCAAAGGATAAATGTCAGCATAGGTGATATTCCAAGTGAAGAACCTGTAAGGATCTTCAGCATTCACATGATAGCAAATTAGAAGGGCAAGTATTATTATAAGTTGCCACATTCTTGACATAGGAGAGAAAGGCGAATATTGGACCAAGTGTAGAGGGAGTTATGATGGAAGAAGGCATTTAAATAGGCGTGTGTGCATGCAAAAGGAAAACAACTGTATTATTATTATTATGATTTGAAAAAGGAAAGAAATATGAACTGGAAACAGAAAGAGATGCGTTAGGTTGATGGAAATGGGATTGAATTTTGTGTATGAAAAGAAGAAGTAAAAGGCGTGAAGAAATAGATGGGAATGGGTTGAGACTTGAGGAGACTGCTTAATTACTAGCATTATAATTATGAGTAGCGGAGGGGGGACGAAAATGCATGCTATTGCTGCCTCTATTTCATTAACACCTTGTGTTGTTGAAATCACAAGAATGCCCCTTCTCAATCAAACATTTCACCTCTATCTATATATACTTATATTATTATTTTGTATTTGCATTTTCTTTTTTAGCTGGAAAAACTTGGGAGGTCCGTGATTATTGACGGGACACACGGAATTTGCATGCGGCTACGCGTAATGATATTGCCAACACTCCACGCTGCACCTTTTACGTACAGGCTACAGCTCCATCCTCCACATTTCCAACCCATGTCTTTGTGTTAATATAGGAGTTTTACATTACATATTGTCATTATGGATGCATGCATCTTCATTTCACTCCTAATTCTCTATCTCTTCTCTACTTGCCTTTTTCTTAATACATATATACATGATTCCAGTTCTATACCACTATTCTTTTCTTAATTCAACAAACTTCAAATTATGTCATCACCACAAGTCTTTTGTGTTGATGTTAGATGTATCGATATTCTACATTCAAAACTATTTAAATTTCTTAATTATTAGGCTTTCCATCTTTTATAGCCCAATATGGCAAGACAAAATTGGGCTTATGATACCATACCCCTCACTCCATTTTCTCAAGTAGGTAGCTTTTTTCTTTTGCACATCATTGGGCTTTACATTATTACTTGTTTGTAAGTTGCTCATGGCCCAACCCCACCTCCACCTGATATTATTAGTACGGAAAAGAAAAAATACCGTATGTTGAGAAGCTGATTTTCAGTCAAATCCCATCTAAATATGCTCAAACACCGTCTCCCTGTTTTGTTTATTTATTTCCCTCGTGCCCCAAAATCCGATGGTCTATCTTTATGGTGATTTACA